>NW_005842863.1:30346-30708 GCF_000455745.1 Alligator sinensis
GGTGGGGGTTGAATTAATCACATGGATTGTTTTGGGTGGTGGTATCTGGAGTAGACACACACACACACTGAGCAGTGCTGAGCTATGGGGTCACTATTGCTTAAAGCACTGTTGACTCTGCTGGGGCCCAGCTCAATGAACAGATAGTAAATCATGAGCTAGTGGTGCACCAATACATCAGTCCAATACCAGATCGAAGCCACTATAAAGAAAATTGATTGTACTAGAAATCGGTCTGATGTGGCTGATAATTTGGCCAATAAATGCCCGTGCATGCGCACAGCCACAGCGCAGCACATAGGCAACAAGGAGCACAGCTGTGTGCAGCTGATAAGTTGTTGTGGTGGAAGGGGAAGGTGGAG
>NW_005842863.1:31037-31576 GCF_000455745.1 Alligator sinensis
TCCCGTGTCCCATGTCCGGTCCTGGCTGGGCAGCACTTGCCCGAGCCCCTACCCCAGGCACACTCCTCCCTCACCGCAGGGGACTTGATTTGCCCACCCCACGCCCCTTCCCTCCCCTACTACCACAACAGACTCACCAGCTGCACACAGCTCTCTGCTGTATCAGAAATCAGATTGGTATTGGCTAATATACCTCCTTAAAAATCAGCTGTCGACATTGGCCCCCAAAATCTCTATCAGTGCACCTCTATCATGAGCCTTTTGGCCTTGGACTAATATTATGCATAGTTTGCACTATATATAAGTAGGTACAAAAGTGCTGTTTAAATGTGTTTATGGAGTACCAGTGCTAAAATATGCATCAGTATTCAAAAAAGGTAAAATCAATCATTTCTGGATGACCAAAGTCTATGGGTACTCATAGTAATTTGCCTATATAACTATTTCAAAGTCAGCGTTTTCAGCCCCATTTCCATATGCTTAGGAAGAGCAGGGTGTGACAGCAAGGTGGGGGGGGGGGGGGGGGAGAAGAGAAGGGG
>NW_005842863.1:31586-36820 GCF_000455745.1 Alligator sinensis
GGAAGGGCTGCAGGTGGCAGAAGTTGAGGGGGGTAGAGTGTAAGGCTGTTACCTGATCCGCCAGATTAATGTTGACAACTGCTGCAATAGAATATTGAACCACAGAACTTTATAAGGTAATTTTTTAGCTATTGCCAGCATGAAGCAGACAAGTTTGGAAGCCTCTTCACAAACATTGTTTTTCTACCTCTCCTGTAAAATTTGCTGTAAATTACCAAAAGTCAGCCATTTATGCTTCAGGTAAATTCTGCCTCTGAATTTACATAATTCAGGAAGGGAATCAGATACACCCTCCACAATATGATATCTGACACTGTATAAGACAGCTTTTATACTGATCCACAAAATAAAAATTATACCTGCAAAAATCATACCATAGCTAGCAGTCAAAACATCCACAGAAAGTGGAAATAGTATGCATGTAATATCTGGCCATCAGAAGAGAGATAAATATGGTAATAATTTATATTTGGTAGGCTTCTCCTTAAATTATTTTACTCTGAGAGGTTCTTACTTCCTTCAGTATCCATGTTCAATAAATATTTCATAAAAAATATGACATCATACCACTAAATAAAGCCAAATAGCACCAGGATTCCTTGTATGTCTCGGTGTCACAAAAAGGCTTCACTCCTTGTATATACAAGGGAGGGGTCCCAAGAGCCATGTCAGAGAATTGCTCTCAATCTTCAGAAATGTTTGCAACTCACCCAACTGGATTAAATTTGACCTTAGAACAGATTTCCTAGTTTCTTCTTCTGCAATGCAGTCAACTCTTTACAACTGTATTGAGTTAGTGCATCCAGCTGCCTCTGTAGTTTGGGTGCTTTTAAATGTCATTCTGTTTGCTAAAGTACTCTTCCTAGCTTGAAAAGCAACATTTCATCAAGTGGAACGGTTCGTTCTCTCTGCCAACTGGTAGTCAGGCACACAAAAAAAAAAAAAATAATAAAATCGATTACTGCTGTCTCTTCTCCAGCATGTGGATTCACTGAGTGAGCATGTAGTATACTAATGATGCCAAAACCTGAATGAGGACTTTTGGAGCAGTAACCAGGAGTTCAGACAAGGACTAAGAAAGAAGCGCACACACAACTTTGTCTCTGCTGGAAGCTACTCCTAGCCCATTTTACAAGCTAACACAATTAAATTAGCTGACAGGGAAAAACTCATTTGCCATGAGCAATATTTCCTATAGTCATCCAATCTATACAATTTATCTTTCTCTACTTGCCTCTCAGTCTCTCCTGAGCAGCCCGTCTCAGTACCAAATTAGCCATTCATCTGTCTTCCTTTCTGAGCAACACTGAACCAGTACCAAGGCTTCTTGGTTGAGTGACTACCTACAGTATGCCATTTTGCCAAGTAAGGCAAAGACACAATTAGCTCAGCTTAGCCCAAACACTAAGAACAGTGATACTCAACTTCTGGCCTGCAGGCTAGATCCAGCTCATGGAGCCATATCATCTAGCCAGTGGGTTTCCCCCATGGGTTCAGAAATTTGACAGTGGGAAAGCAGTTGCATGATTCTACCTTCAGGATTAGAGAAGCCGTGGCAGCATTAACTGCTGTGACTTTGGGAGCTGTAGCAAGTAACACTACCATATTTCTGGACCCATGGGGAGCCCCACAGGTCTGATGATGTGCCCCCCGGTGCCGATTCATGGGGTCACTCAGCAGCTGGATCCAGCACACTGGGCCAGGCCCACAGACATGGTTGCTCCACGCCCAGATCCAGCTAGTGAGACTGGGCCGGCACACAGAGTTGCTCCTAGGGACTGACACCACACGTAGGATCCAGTCTGTGGACCGATTCTGCACTTACAGGCTGTGGGACACACCAACCCAGTTTGGGTCAGAGGTGTGCCAGTGCACAGCAGGCAACACTGGGACCCAGCTTCTGCCACCACCACTTTTCCCAGTGGTTGCACAGGGAAAGTACCCACTACCACCACTTTTCCTCGTGGTGGCACAGGGGGAGCCTGTGCAGCTGATGCTTTTCTCCACAGCAGTGGGGCTTTAGCATCAGATGCTTTCCCCTGCTGCCACAGGGACAAACACATGCTTTAACACTCTCCCCCCAGCAGCTGCTGGGGAGAAAGCAGCGGTGGTGGCAGCTGGGTGCTAGCACCCACATACCGCATGCTTGCCTGTCTATGAGTTAATCTGGCTGTACAAGTGCCATGTCTGCAGGCCAGATCACATGGCTCTCTGGGTTGATCTGACCCATGGGCCACAGGCAGGGTTGAATTACACTTCAACTCTTGGGGGGTTCTGCAAAAAATATTGGCTGGGGTCAGGGCTGTGCGCATGGGTCCCCACCAGTACCACAGGGCTGGGGCCAGCAGCGGTGGGAGCCGGAAGGAGTAGGGTGGGCAGGGAGGAAGGGGTGCTGACTGGCCCACTGAAAGGGGGGTTCTCATCTCTTATGGGGGGCTCTCATGGGACAGCTCAGCCTCCTCTCCACCCCCCGCTCTCCCATAATTCGAACCCTGGCCATAGGTTACTGATCCATGGTTTAAGTTGCTCTCTCACTATCTTATAGCACCTTACTTCTGCTCCCTCAAGACAGAGCTGTCTGGCACCTCACTCCTGGTTCCCTCACAGAAAGAGGTTCTGCTCCAAGAAGAATATGCAAATGAAGAACCTGGAAGAAAAAGTGCCAGAAACAATTACTATTACCAGCTCCTTTAGTCACACATCTACTTTTCTTACCACTCAGCAGCACTGCAAGCATCCTCCGTGCATACTGAAGAGCAGGAAAGAGGAAATAGGATGGAAGACAGGGAAGGTAACATTCTAGCTTGCAATGTAGAGGAACCTGAAAAGTCAACGGTTTTCTTGCAACTATTTCCTTCCCAATTTCTTTGCTATCTGAGCAAACAAAATGAATATTTCATAATCAGTAAAATAAAATCATTTCTAAAATGAAAGGGGAGTATAAGAGTTTAGGTATCCTTCTGCAGCCTCTGTGATTAGCACCCAACTCTCCAGTGTCTTCCTCTGTCCTATTTAAAGTTACTCAGAATTCACAAGCCCAGTGTTTTAAACTAGTCAGTCAAGCCCCATATAAATCATGAGATAAACAAAACAAATGTTTTTAAAAGTCTGGAGGTTTTATTTAATTTTATTTCACTACTTTCTCATGCTCATGTTTGAAAGCTCTCTTTTTTTCCCCTGTAACCACAGGGATGAGAAATGTGCTTTTTTATTGAAAGCTGTGATTCTCAGAGAACCCCAGTACTTAAAAAGAGAAACAACTTAAATCACCCTTTCTCACTTCATTTCAGCTACTGCAATATTAAAGATAAAAGGAAAGGAAAGTAATTGCAAAATTAGGCAATACCTTTTTCTCACATTCACCACTTGATCAGACTGGAGAAGTAATCTCTACAAACACCTTGGAGACTATCAGTTTGCAAACCCTGATTCTGATGACAGTTACGTCATGTATATAAAAAATAGCCTAGAATTAGTCAGAAAGCACATATAAAAATACTGATACTCTGGTCTTGCTTATACAGAAAATGTTCCCTGGAAAAGTGTTTTCATAGGTTCTGCTCACTACATCTTTATAATCATTAACCCACCAGCATCTTAAGGACTAGACCGACACCAAAAAAAAAGAAAAAAGAAAAGAAAAGAAAAGCCACCTCTATTACTAAAACTGAAGCAAAAGAACAATAGAACCGGTCTGCTTAATTCCCCTCACACCATGAAAGCTACCTCCTTTCAGCTTTTACGTATAGCAGGATGGGATGAGAGAGTAATGCCTGTCAACATCCCATTTCTTAGGCACCCCAAGCTCTGTCTGAATACAAGAATCAAGCTCATTGTTTAACGCATATAGTGGTTCTCAACATTTCCAGACTCAATGCACCCCTTGGAAAATGCCAACTCTTTTTTTTTTTTCTTTTTTAATTACTGAAAAATATTGGGGCACTTCTGTTGCAAAGGACTCAGATAGACCTCAACAGGTCAGAATGGTTTTGACACTACAGATTCCTATTTGAAAATCACAGAATCATTGGAAAGTAGGGCTAGAAGGGACCTCACAAGTCATCTAGTCCAGGACCCTGCTTGAAGGCAGGATAAACCATCCCAGCCAAGTGTAACCTCTTTTGAAAGTTTCCAAACAAGGAGATTCACAATTTCTCTAGGTAGCCTGTTCCAATGTCTGATCACACTCATGGTCAGGAAGTTCCTCCTAATCTCCAATCTAAATTTCCTCTGCTGTAGCCTGAAGCCATTGCTCCTAATCCTGTCCCCTATAGCCACAGAGAAAAGGCCACCTCCATCCTCTCTGTAAATCGCCCTTCAGGTATCTGAAGTCTGTTATCAAATCCCCCCTCCATCTTCTCTTCTCCTCGCTAAATAACTAGGGACCTACTTAAAATCACAGTGAGACTAAACAATTTTCACGGATTGGTCATGGCATAAAGAGCAAATTTTGCGGATATTTCCCAGATGTCCTCTGCTGGCCCCACCCCTTGGCACCGATTGGCAGAGAGGCCCTAGTGGAGGGGGAGCAGGGACAAGGGGGCGGCTGCCAACTCATCTGCTGCCTTTTGTGCCACCCCACCAGCCGGCCCCTTCCCTCCTGCCCCTGCCCTCTGCAAGGTGGGATGTGAGGCCAGGCTGCGGCAGCAAGGACTGCTGGCTCCCACTAAGGAACCAGCATTTTATTTTTATTACTATTTTAAAAAGTTGATTACACAGACAATCCTGGATTTTGTGGTTTCTACCAAATTGTGAATTGAGCAGACCCCTATAAATAACCCTAATTCTTTTAGCCTTTCCCCATAAGTCTTGTTTCCCAGGCACCTGATTGTTTTTTGGTTTTGTTCTTGGGTTTACCTTGTGAATCAGATATAGGCATTAGCATAACAATACTGATACTTAGAGGCACATCATGGCATCCTTAAAAGGATCTCACTGCACCTCAGGATACTATGCTATCCTGACTGAAAACTACTACTGGGGTGCACCGATAGAGATTTTGGGGGCTGATACTGATAGTCAATGTTTAAAATGGCATATCGTCTGACACCAATCCGATTGCCGAGACAGCTGCATGTAGCTGGTAAATCTGTTGTGGTGGAAGGGGAGAGAGGAGGGAAGGGGCCAGGTGTCAGATCAATGTCCACGCAGTGAGGGAGGGAGGGGGCAGGGGCTGGGGCAGGCACTGCCCAGCTAAGGTGGGCCAGGGAATGGGACTCAGCCACAGCTCACTG
>NW_005842863.1:36857-59427 GCF_000455745.1 Alligator sinensis
CGGGCTGCACTGGGCTCTTCTTGGCAGGGGCTGGGCGGCATCGGCACTGGGAGGGGGGCTACAGACACCCCAAGTTTTTCACTGTAGCCGACTCATAGCCCTCTCCCAGTGCCATCACCGCCTGCACAGAGCCCAGCCCCGGCTCTTCCTGGCACGTGGGTAGAAGTGGGGTGTTGAGCCAGGACTGGGCTTGGGGCAGGAAGCGGCACTGTGGGGGAGGGGGGGGCAGCTATGGCAAAATTTGGGGTGGCTGCAACCCGCTCCATAGCCCCCCTCCCAGTGCTACTGCTGCCACTCACCCCAAGCCCAGCCCCTTCCGAGAAGCGCCCGGCACAGCCCGCGCACCAGCCTGCAGCTGCAGCCCATCCACTCTGTCCTGACCAAATCCAGGGGTACACCCCCCCCCCCGCCCATGCCCTCTCATGATGCAAGCAGCAGTGGGAGCTGCGCCCCGGACAAGCCTCAGCTCAGTCCTGCACCTGCCCCACCCTGACTGGGCAGCACCTGCCCCTGCCACCTCCCTCACCGCAGGGAAGAGAGGAAGAGGAGGGATTTAAGTTAAGCTCTTGATCTCAGTGTTGCATTAAAAAAAGTGTCTAGCTGGTCTTCTTCACTTCGCCTACAAAACCTGCTTTTTCATGTTGTTTTTGTTTGCTTACAACAATAGCTCTTTGATAACTTTACAGAGGGGGTAGTCAACAGGGAAGGCCTGTCCAGTTAATAAAGCCAGGTCTCAAAGCATTTTACTGACAGGTTAGAAAAATAAGGATATCCTGTTGCTTGCCAACAGGTTTATCAGAGGACTGGAATGTAGAAGGGAGCAAATGCACAACGTTATACAAAAAGAAAGAATGCTCTAGATTTACAGTCTTTCTGCTATTAGTATGATGAATATTAACCTGAATAAATGTTAAGACATCTGGAATTTACTTTTAATGCCTTCTTTTAATACTTCAGAACTTGGCAGTATTCACCAATAAGGTCTTTGCTTACAATTTTCTTCCAGTGGTGATGCTGGAGGTAAAGTCCCAGCCCCAAAGAAGTCAATGGGAATTTTGTCATTAGCAACCAGGGAGGCCAGAACTATACCCTAGATCACTGAGGGCCCTTTTTGTCAGGCATGCCACAAATTAGCCCCTCACCCTGAGTGCTACTCTGATTCCCCTTACCTTGTCCCACCTGGTACTTTCTGCTCCCTGCCCTATCTGCTGCTCTGCTGCTTGTCCCTCCCCAATCTGATGTGTGCCCCACATAGGTTGAGTGCAGTACAGGTGGGCCACCTGTGCCCTACATCAGCTTTTCTACTTTCCTACTATTCTTTGTAGCTGACAGATCATGTCTTATTCTCCTGATGCCCTTGTAAGGCAAGGAGCAACAGTGAATCAGGCCTCAGAGGTGTTTCTGAACCACCCAGACTCCTGGCAATACCAGGATGGTGACCTCACTAAAGGTAATAACTAAAAGGCAGTCTAGCTCTAAACTTTTAAGCTACATGAAAAGAAGAAGACTTATGATCAATTCTGCCCTTGTGCATTTATATCACAAAACAATTTTAAGGTACGTTATTATTTATTTGTATGGTAGCAGTCCTGAGGGGTATCAGTCATGATGAGTAAGGCACTGCACAAACATGTCCCCGAGGAACATTTCTGTACCAATTTTTTCCTGAGGGATTCTCAACTTTATTCAGTAAGGCCCCATAGCAGAACATATAAAAGGGATCTCACTACAACTTCACAGTCATGCGTTTGTGCCTTGCTCATCATGACACATGCTGAATGTGGGTCCACAGAATCACAGGGTTGGAGAGGACCGCTTTTTTCATCTAGTACACCTTGTCCAGGGGTTCTCAACCTTTTTATACATGAGGCATGCCTTGTAAGGCTCAAGGTACCTTCCGTAACTTCTGTGAATTGAGTAGCACCCCATTTTAAAAACAAATGTATTTATTACAGTGCTTATTCCTTACAGAGAAGCCAGACAATAGGGAGCAGCTAGTAGGGCTGTGCAAAGCTTTGGTACCCGATTCGATTTAGTGGAGATTCAGCCTGATTCAGTGGCTGAATCTCTGAATCTAATCAGGAATCAATTCAGAGAGATTCAGAAAGATTCAACGATTTGGACATAGACACAACTTTAGCTGTTTTTCCTACATACCTCTAGGTAGCAGGGGCTTGTGAATCCTGTGATGCTGGGGTGTGTGGAGCATCCCACAGAAGCGGAGGGGGCTCCACAGCGCACTCAGCAGCAGTCCCAAAAGTAGATCAGAAGAACTTCCGGTCCACTTCCAGGCCCACCAGGGAGTGCACGGGCCCTCCCTCCCCACCCTGCTCAGTGACTGGTGCCTCCTGGGTCGGGGGGGGGACAGGACCCAGGGTTCCCCCAACACTGATAGTCAAGCCAGGGGGACACAGGGGTGGACCCCCCACATGCTCCCTGGTAGACCTGGAAGTGCACCAGAAGTACTTCTGGTCCACTTCTGGGTTTGCCGCCCCCACACCCTCCTGTGGGACGCTCCATTCACCCCAGCATTGCAGCATACACAAGTTGCACCTGGTACCTTGAGGTACGTAGAAAAAACATTTAAAGCTGGGTCTATGTCCAAATTGCTGATTCTCGAAATCAGCATCAAATCTTCAGATCTGGATTCAGCCGAATGGAATCAGGGACTGTGATCTGAATCAACGAATTGAATTGCTGTCCCCGATTCAGGTCGAATCTAAATCCAAATCGAATAGGGCACGCTTTGTACAACCCTAGCAGCCAGGCAGGGAGTGGCTAAGTCTGCCATTATATGCTCATCTCCTCATACCAGAAGCCTAAGCCTGCCCTTATCTGCTTATTTCCTCACACTTTCTGCATCACCCTTCAAAAGGACCTCATGGCACCCCAGGGTGCCCTGACACCCTGATTGAGAATCACTGATCTAGCCCAACTCCAAGCAGAGATGTAGGAAGGAGATATTCCAAAACTATCCCAGACTTACCTCCAATGACATTCCCCCCCACTTCCCTAGGTAGCTTGTAAAGAACACTAACACCATAGAACATTTAGGATTTTTTTTCCTCTGAGATTTAATTTAAATCTGCTTTTCTGCAATGCAAACATCACCTCATGTCCTGTGCCTTTGGACAACGAAGTACGGTTCTTCTCTTTACAACTACCTTTCAGTTATTTGAAACTCATCTCCTTTTTTCCAAACTAAGCATACCCACTTTTCTCAGTCTTTCTTCATATGCCTTGCCTTCAAACCAGTTTATTTATACACTTGCCTCTGGATTCTCCAGTGCCTTTAACTCCTTTTAAAAATGCTTAGAGCCCACAATACCGTATGCAATACTCCAACAGAGGTCTAACAAGCATGAGCAAAAGAAATTAAGAGAACCACCTCTTGCATACAATCCTCTTATGAATACAGCCCAAGAGTGCATATGGTTTCTGGTGCGATTACATCCTGCTGTTGACTCATGTTGAGTTTGTGCCGAATCATACTGTGGAACCCCACACAAGACTTCCTAACATTCTGGCATCAGTCCATTTAAAGTTTTTTTTCATTAATTTGGTGAATAACCTCACGCAGTGTCAACCTAGGTAAAAGGCACTTGGTCATTCTGACTGGGGAGTTAAAGGCAGCCAGATGTGATGCTAGCCACATCACCACATACTGTTCTACTCCCTCTAGAAACTAGCAAGACTTAGTCACATCATCATGATGTAGTCCTACGCTTGGTGGATCTTCGACCTTGACCCTATCTCATTCAAGCCCAAATTCAGCTTTGCGCTCACTGAAGTCACTAGACCATCTCATAGACTAAAGGCAGGAGCCAGTTAGAGCAAGAAGGACTTAAATGGAATTGAAGAAAAAAATCCCAAATTGTCATCCAGTCACAAACGAAGAAAGCTCAAATTCCAGCCCAGTCCGTGAGCCCATTCTATCTGGTCCATGGGGCCCCTAAAAAATTTAGAAAATTAATATTGATCTATCCTTCTATCCTATCCTATTCTATCTATCCAGCAGGGGCTTCTGGCCTGGGAACACATGGCTGCACTGGCACCGGAAACTCAGGTGGGGGGGAGGGAAGGGCAGGGAAGGAGCTGGTGCTGAGCGTGGGAAAAAATCAGCCCCTCCCCAGCCCCATAGCCAGCGCTTAAAAACAAATGTATTTATTACAGTGCTTATTCCTTACAGAGAAGCCAGACAATAGGGAGCAGCTAGTAGGGCTGTGCAAAGCTTTGGTACCCGATTCGATTTAGTGGAGATTCAGCCTGATTCAGTGGCTGAATCTCTGAATCTAATCAGGAATCAATTCAGAGAGATTCAGAAAGATTCAACGATTTGGACATAGACACAACTTTAGCTGTTTTTCCTACATACCTCTAGGTAGCAGGGGCTTGTGAATCCTGTGATGCTGGGGTGTGTGGAGCATCCCACAGAAGCGGAGGGGGCTCCACAGCGCACTCAGCAGCAGTCCCAAAAGTAGATCAGAAGAACTTCCGGTCCACTTCCAGGCCCACCAGGGAGTGCACGGGCCCTCCCTCCCCACCCTGCTCAGTGACTGGTGCCTCCTGGGTCGGGGGGGGGACAGGACCCAGGGTTCCCCCAACACTGATAGTCAAGCCAGGGGGACACAGGGGTGGACCCCCCACATGCTCCCTGGTAGACCTGGAAGTGCACCAGAAGTACTTCTGGTCCACTTCTGGGTTTGCCGCCCCCACACCCTCCTGTGGGACGCTCCATTCACCCCAGCATTGCAGCATACACAAGTTGCACCTGGTACCTTGAGGTACGTAGAAAAAACATTTAAAGCTGGGTCTATGTCCAAATTGCTGATTCTCGAAATCAGCATCAAATCTTCAGATCTGGATTCAGCCGAATGGAATCAGGGACTGTGATCTGAATCAACGAATTGAATTGCTGTCCCCGATTCAGGTCGAATCTAAATCCAAATCGAATAGGGCACGCTTTGTACAACCCTAGCAGCCAGGCAGGGAGTGGCTAAGTCTGCCATTATATGCTCATCTCCTCATACCAGAAGCCTAAGCCTGCCCTTATCTGCTTATTTCCTCACACTTTCTGCATCACCCTTCAAAAGGACCTCATGGCACCCCAGGGTGCCCTGACACCCTGATTGAGAATCACTGATCTAGCCCAACTCCAAGCAGAGATGTAGGAAGGAGATATTCCAAAACTATCCCAGACTTACCTCCAATGACATTCCCCCCCACTTCCCTAGGTAGCTTGTAAAGAACACTAACACCATAGAACATTTAGGATTTTTTTTCCTCTGAGATTTAATTTAAATCTGCTTTTCTGCAATGCAAACATCACCTCATGTCCTGTGCCTTTGGACAACGAAGTACGGTTCTTCTCTTTACAACTACCTTTCAGTTATTTGAAACTCATCTCCTTTTTTCCAAACTAAGCATACCCACTTTTCTCAGTCTTTCTTCATATGCCTTGCCTTCAAACCAGTTTATTTATACACTTGCCTCTGGATTCTCCAGTGCCTTTAACTCCTTTTAAAAATGCTTAGAGCCCACAATACCGTATGCAATACTCCAACAGAGGTCTAACAAGCATGAGCAAAAGAAATTAAGAGAACCACCTCTTGCATACAATCCTCTTATGAATACAGCCCAAGAGTGCATATGGTTTCTGGTGCGATTACATCCTGCTGTTGACTCATGTTGAGTTTGTGCCGAATCATACTGTGGAACCCCACACAAGACTTCCTAACATTCTGGCATCAGTCCATTTAAAGTTTTTTTTCATTAATTTGGTGAATAACCTCACGCAGTGTCAACCTAGGTAAAAGGCACTTGGTCATTCTGACTGGGGAGTTAAAGGCAGCCAGATGTGATGCTAGCCACATCACCACATACTGTTCTACTCCCTCTAGAAACTAGCAAGACTTAGTCACATCATCATGATGTAGTCCTACGCTTGGTGGATCTTCGACCTTGACCCTATCTCATTCAAGCCCAAATTCAGCTTTGCGCTCACTGAAGTCACTAGACCATCTCATAGACTAAAGGCAGGAGCCAGTTAGAGCAAGAAGGACTTAAATGGAATTGAAGAAAAAAATCCCAAATTGTCATCCAGTCACAAACGAAGAAAGCTCAAATTCCAGCCCAGTCCGTGAGCCCATTCTATCTGGTCCATGGGGCCCCTAAAAAATTTAGAAAATTAATATTGATCTATCCTTCTATCCTATCCTATTCTATCTATCCAGCAGGGGCTTCTGGCCTGGGAACACATGGCTGCACTGGCACCGGAAACTCAGGTGGGGGGGAGGGAAGGGCAGGGAAGGAGCTGGTGCTGAGCGTGGGAAAAAATCAGCCCCTCCCCAGCCCCATAGCCAGCGCTCCCTGCTGCAGCCACTCACAGCCCATGCGGAGCTGTCTTGAGCAGAAACAGGCAGCCCCATGCAGGCTGCGAGCAGCTGCAGCATGGGGCACTGGCCACGGGGTGGGGGAGGGGCTGCTTTAACTCATGCTTAGCACCAGCTGGTAACCCGTCCCCGCTGCCAGCCTGGGCCCACGCCGGCTCTGGGCTTGCCCAGTGGGGCTATGCCACAGCAGCAGCCCCCCCACTTACTGCACCAGGCAGTGTTTGCCACTGCAACCTCTGTGCTGCCCAGCTCGCGAGCTCCGGGTGGGCAGCAGCAGTAAACACTACCCAGTGCGGCAAGTGGGTGGGCCCCAACAGGCGAGCACAGAGCCAGCGCAGGGCCCAGGCTTGCAGCAGAGGCAGGTTACAAGCTGGTGCTGAGCGCAGGGAGAAGCAGCCCCTCCCCCTGTGGCCAGTGCTATGTGATGCAGCTGCTCTCTGCCCCAGTAAGGAGTGCCGGCCATGGGCTAGGGGTGGGGGAGGGGCTGCTTTTCCCCCCACACAGCACAAGCTCCTTCCCTGCCGGCGAGCAGGGAGTCGGGGCTGCACGCTGCCTCCTGCCTGTATCGCAGAGCTGGTTGGGGGGGCACTGGGAATAAGCGGGCACGGGAGCCAGCAGGAGCGTGAGGCCCACATCAATGCCCCGGGGCCAGCACCGGCAGGGCCCAGGAGTAGGGTGCCAGGAGTACAGGGTTCCAGCTGGCAGGGGCTCTATGGAGCTGGGCCAGCTCCCCCCCCTCCCTGCTGGTGCAGACCAGCCCAGCTCCACAGACCCCTGCCAGTCTGTGCCTTGCTCTGGGCCCTACAGGTGCTGGCCCTAAGACTTTGGTTCTAAGACATTAGGACATTGGGGCACCTGTCAAATGGCAGGGCTACCCATGCAACCCTCGACAGCTTGCCAAAACTGGGTAAGCAGTCCTCCACCCAAAATAAAATTGCCCACCCCTGGTGCACCAGGTACTACAGGTACTAATCCACTGTCCCATTTAAAAGTACCTGTGAAGTATGTACAGGCAGTACATACTGGACTTACGACAACTGGTTCCTGAAAACCACATCTTAAGTTGAAGCATCATAACTCAGAACCTATTTTCTCAAAAGAAACAATTTATAAATGAGGGATTGGTTCCTGAACCAAGGCCTGATACCCTATTTTCACAAAAAATACCCCAGAATGTTGTATTCAATCAATCAATTATAGGCGAGTAATATCGCTACATTAATGTATTTATATTGTAAATAGCACTCATATCAATTTGGAAGGCCTTCTTTGGAGGTGACTTTGCTGGACTTTTTGAAGGGTTCTTGGCTGGAGTCTTCACAGGAGTCTTGTCTGCATGTTTTTCTGGAGCCTTGTTTGCTTTCTTAAAGAAAGTGTCCAAGGAAGTTTGGACAGATGTTCTCCAGGAAGATAAGCAATGCAGCACACTTGTTCGCTGGTGTGGCATCGCATTGGATCGAGCGTTGTAAAGTCGAAACTGGCGTTGGAAAGTTGAAACAGGGTGTCAATTTATAAATGTGAGTGCAAAATGCAACTCAAAACGTTGTAAGTCGAGGACCGCCTGCATACAAGATAAAATATGCCCAAATCCCCTCCCAACAATGCTTTATAATCCCTGGCAATTCAAGTTAACTGTCAATCATTCTAGGGACAAGTCCATCAGGCTGTGGGCTCTCCCGGCTACCTATTGACAGAGGAGCAAAAATGCAGGTTGAAATAACTAGGTGTAAAGGACTGTGCCGCTCCTCTTTTGGTTTTGACGCGGACCAATCAGGACTGCTTCAAATGAGAGGTTTGTTTACAGCCTGAATGGCTGGAATTCTGTTTCTGAGTTTTTCAGCAAGGAATGCAAGATTCATTGGATCAAAGAAAGAAGGACTGTGCATATGGTTCTGTAGTCCTGTGGTTATGACCTTCACCTGGAAACACTGTGGTACAACTTTCATAAGAGTCAAAAGTACCCAGCACAGAATAGTCAGGGCATTTTCCTGGAAACCTCTCTCAGGACAAGCCAGGTCTTTTAGCCAGTAAGGCAACAGGTGGGGGATGAACAGGGGACACCATCACCTTCTTTTGATTAGACTCTTTCATAGATAGGTTGTAGGCACCTCCCTATGACTCCAGACTTGAGAGCTATGGAGGCACCTACAAAATGACAGGTACATATGCTCTGGCAACGGTCTAAATTTCATACACAACCATATGTTTGGCATAATTGGCTGGCACAAGTAGGCTTTCCACTTTGGGTGCAGGTTTTTTGGATTCTGTTCTGGGGTACCTAATTCTCCCCATCTACTTAAGAAGCCTAGGCACTGAACTCTGGATGCAGGATTTTACTCTGGGAGCAGGCACCTAGAAGTTAGGCTTTGGGGCATTCATGTCCTCCATGCATGCCCTGCAAATCCTCAGATATTAACTGAGCACCCAGGCCAGAAAGATGGATGGTGCTCAGAAAATATAACAGCTTTTCAATACGCATCTTAGCCTCAGCGGTGTATATATACCTTGGCATATCTTCCAGACCTGGCACTGAGGCAGGAATACAGCAGAACAAATGCCCAATTTCCAAATCCATGTAAAATAACTATTGAAACTTCTCAGGAAATGCAAATAAGCATATCAATACAAATTAAAGCCCAAATGTAAACCCTTAAACTTAACATATCCCTGCTAGTCTATTCAGCTACAGCATGTGGTATGTGGGTACTTCAGCTCTCTCCTCTCAGAGAGTATAGGGCAGTGAAAATATTTCACTATGCTTGAAAACAAGCATACCAGCAAGTATCATCATGTCCTGTGGCTTTTGAGGGAGGACTTGTTCTCACACTGTCATCTGGAATTCAATTGCTCTAAAGTCATTTTGAACAGATGGGTCTCCCACAACTACCCTTATTGAAAGCACTGAGCAACTGTTATGACCTCTATCTTAGCAGACCCAGGGATGTGAGGTACAAGTAAGAGCTTCTTCAGGTCTGACAGGGCTGCAACAGACTCCCATCCTCTGTCAATAGCCACAGGGAGCAATGAAAGGGAGTCTTAACATAGATGTCAAAGATTTATCCCAGACGATTGGAAGGTAGCTAATGTGGTCCCCATCTTCAAAAAAGGGAAAAGGGAGGACCCGGGCAATTATAGGCCCGTCAGTCTTACCTCAATCCTGGGGAAGCTCTTTGAGAAGATCATCAAGGAGCACATTTGTGATGGGCCGGCATCAGAGATGATGCTCAGGGGCAATCAGCATGGATTTATTAGGGGGAGATCATGTCAGACCAACCTGATTGCCTTTTATGATCAGGTCACAAAGGCCATGGATGCAGGTGTCGCGGTGGATGTAGTCTTTCTGGACTTCAGCAAGGCCTTTGACACTGTCTCTCACCCCATCCTAATTAATAAACTAGGCGACTGTGGCATAGACGCCTACACGGTCAGATGGATTGCAGATTGGCTGAAGGGTCGCACTCAGAGGGTGGTGGTGGATGGATCATACTCGACTTGGGGGGAGGTGGGTAGTGGAGTCCCCCAGGGCTCAGTCCTGGGGCCTGCGCTGTTCAATTTCTTCATCAGCGATCTTGATGCTGGGCTGGAAAGCAACCTGTTTAAATTCGCTGATGACACCAAAATTTGGGGGGAGGTGAGCACGCTAGCAGGGAGAGAGAGATTGCAGAAGGATCTGGATAGGTTACAGGGGTGGGCAGACAGGAACAGGATGCGTTTCAATACGGACAAGTGCAGGGTGCTGCACTTGGGTAGTAGGAACCAGCAGCACACTTATACGATGGGGAACTCCCTACTTGAGAGCACGGAGGCGGAAAGGGATCTTGGTGTCATTATTGACTCCAAGATGAACATGGGCCGACAATGCGAGGTCATGGTTGGCAGGGCTAACCGGACCTTGTCGTGCATCCACAGGTGCATCTCGAGTAGAGCCAGGGAGGTGATCCTCCCCCTCTATGCGACGCTGGTCAGGCCGCAGCTGGAGTATTGTGTCCAGTTCTGTGCGCCCCATTTCAGGAGGGATGTGGACAACATGGAGAGGGTCCAGAGGAGGGCCACCCGCATGATCCGGGGACAACAGGGCAGACCCTACAGTGAGAGACTGCGGGACTTGAACCTATTCAGCCTCCACAAGAGAAGGCTGAGGGGGGACCTGGTGACCGTCTATAAACTCACTAGGGGGAACCAGAAGGGTTTGGGGGAGACGCTGTTTTCCCTAGCCCCTGCTGGCATAACAAGGAATAATGGGCACAAGTTGATGGAGAGGAGGTACAGATTGGACATCCGAAAAAACTACTTCACAGTTAGGGCGGCTAGGAGCTGGAACCAACTTCCAAGGGAGGTGGTGCTGGCCCCTACCCTGGGGATCTTTAAGAAGAGGCTGGATACTTACCTGGCTGGACTCATTTGAGTCCCGTTTTTGTTTTTAGGGTGAGTGGTTTTTTTTGTTTTTTGTTTTTTTGTTTTTGTTGTTGTTGTTGTTGTTGTTCTCCCGCCCTGGCGGGGGGTCGGGCTAGAAGATCTATTAGGTCCCTTCCGACCCTGAAACTATGAAACTATGAATCCCACAGTTGGATCCAGCCAACAGAGCCATATCATTTGGCTTGCAGGGCTCCTAGAGGGAACGGGCATTCAGGGGCTGGGCAAGCAAGGTAGAGCCTACTACCAAAAGTCAGGGTATGAAAGTCCTGTTGGGGATGCATTCCAGCAGGCTCAAGAGGCAAGCAATGGCTCTATTAATACCTGGAGCTATTTGAGCCAACACAGAAGCACATGACCCATTGTCTAAATCTGGCCCAGGGCACAAAGCAAGTTTGACACCCCTGCACTAAATACTACATAACTCTGGTCCCTGCTGTGACCTGTTAACTACAAATAGCTTACTGTGGTGGGAAGGTGCCTGCTTCTTGCCATCAGACGAAGAAATAAAGAAACTGTTCTACTGAAGCAGGCCCTGAAGTCCACACCTTAATACTATTGCATAAAAGTCACAATACCTGTAACACCACAACCATAACCTTCCCCTGTGCAAAAAGAGCTAATGTGTTGAGACACGATAAAACAGGAACGCTTAATCCTAGGACTAAAAATTGGGATCATGGTCATACTGTGATTATATTTACCCTTCCAAAAAACAGGTGATATACCCAGTAAAAAAAAAAAATATCAGAATTTCTGTTTCAGAAGAAATCCTACTTCAGAACAACAGTAACAAAAGGCCCCTAATTTATTTTTCCCACAGAAGGAAAAAATAAATTAATAAACAAATCAGAGCAGGGAGAAGAAGAGTAAAGTCATTTGGAAGTAATTATAACATTTTATTTTGAAATAAAATTGAATCTGGGAGTTCAAACTACAAGATTCCTGGCTCCGCTTTGATTTATTTGGCTTCTAGAAGTAGTGGAAGACTTAGAGTTGGTGTTCTGTGTTATAATGAAGCTTGTGGTGTGAAAACTATAGCGATAACAGTTACAAAAACGTAGACACACTCCCTAATTTAGAAGGGTTGGGAATTGGGAAATGGTCCCTAAAGTAACATAAGTTAGAGTAGGGCTGTCCATTTGGCCATCTGTGTGCTGCCAACCACAGGCCCAGCCACCACTCTCCTCCTCCCACCCCTCATTGCTTCTTCCATGGTGGCTGGAATTCCATGGATGCACGTGTGGCAAAGAAGAAAGGCACACTACCCCACTGCAGGTGGGTGGTGTGTGTGGCCAGGAGAGTCGAGGCAGGTGCCATGCACATGGTGGATGTGGGTGGTAGGGGGAGGTAAGCTGCCTGTGCTGGTGGAGGGGAGGGAAGGAGGGAGGCAGCACTGGGCAAACTGACTCCCTGCCTTCTCCTAATTGCTGTGTATGCATGCAGCACCTTCCCCTTCTTCCCCACCCCCCAGGTACCACAAAGGGGGGCAGCCTGCTTGTGCTCTGGGGCAGTGGAGGTGGATACTTGTATGATGTGCATAGCTGGGAAGGTGGGGAGCAGGGCTGTGCACACAGTGTGGGGGTGCTGGGCAACCCACATAGTGCATGCAGCCAGCTGCTGGACCCCAGGTGCCCAGAACATGGAAACCCTGAGTTAGAGACACAAAGGATCTCCAGAGGTTGCCTAATGTGTCACAAATTGTGTCATTCAGTTACTCTCATTCATTGTATGAACCCTATGATAAGCTAAAAAAATAACTCTATATAGTTTCTATATATAATAAAAAGAACTACTTACAGTGAAGAGGTAAGAGTTTTAATACCATCCTTGCAAGGGTCTGGAACCTAGCATTGTTGCTGTTTTGTCAGACCAGAAAGTTTCTGCTGGCACCACCCAGACAGTCTCCAGGTGATGCCACACTCCCTGAGCACTGTTTCCAGAAGGACTTATTCTGAATCACACTCCAGGATTCCCGATGCCAAGTTATAACTGTGGTTTCCCAAATCTTCCAGGCTCCCATCTGTATGGCAAGGACTCCAAGCCTGGTAGCCTTGCAACTCCCAATTCTAAGGCAGTCTGAACCAGCAGAGCTTCCAGGATGCACTGTGGTATGGCTGTCCAGGCTCCACAGCCATCAACAGGTAAACTGACAAGAAAGCAAAGTGGCCTCTAACAGAAATTAGCATCTATTTTGTCAGAAGTTCATTAGAACTGATTTTCTCCAAGATTTCAGTTTTGACGAACAGACATTTGCTTACTAAAACTGTTTCACTAGAAAATTCCTGACCAACTAACAATCTGTTTATCCTCTCCTCTCACTGATGGCTCAAACATAGTGGGATGGGCTCCAAGACGCATTGAAAATGTTTGACAATTGGACAAGCAGCTCAAAAGGCTAAATGTGGATGGCCCAATTTCTGAATACCAGCGATTCTGCATTGTGATAGTTCTGTATTAAACCTTGCTGCAGCCCATCACAAGCAAACCTTGGTAATTTGAAATGTACAAAAAAATATTATTGTATTTATGAATTCAAATATTGTTCAGGGTTAAAAAAAAAAAAAAAAAAAAAAAAAAAAATCAGGAAGAAAGCATGACAGACCAAATTATGGCATTCTCTAAAATCCAAATTGAAAACTGGCTTTCCTGAGGGATTTCTACTTCTGCACAATTACATTAAACTGAAGATATTGATTTGTTGCTGGTGAAAGGTATTCATACTTCTGGAGGACACACGAAGTATTTGAGTGCAGCTTGTGAAACTTGGTTAAAAAGTTGCTGTCAAATTAATTGTTCAATCTTCAGAAGGTTAACAGCAAATGTGGCAACATTTCACAGGACTACAGGCATTAATTAGTCTCATTATTGGCAGGGATATAACGAGTAGTACCTGGTTTAGGAGGCAGAATGGAAAATTAGAGAAAGTGTTGCCTTTGTATATCCCTCCTTCTGATTATGTCTCTTAGTTCATAGGGCGTTTATACATGTGCTCTGAGAGTGGCTCCAAGAGCTGCTGTAATTAAAGCACCCATAGAGACATATGCAACACTGTCCCTGCACTGAAAAATGATAGTGGGTGTGCTTTAACTAAAGCTTGTCAAATGCACAGATTAATTGAGTCTGCTTCAACGCACTGTTTTCACAGTGCATCGGGGCAGCCTTGCTGCACGTGTATAGGCACCCACAGAATCATAGAAAAGTAGGGTTGGAAGGGACCACAGGAGATCATCTAGTCCAACCCCCTGCTCGAAGTAGCACCATCTCCAACTCTATCATCCCAGCCAAGGCTTTTTCTAGCCGGCTCTTAAAAACCCCCAAGGGTAAAGACAACCATCCTGGGTAGCCTGTTCCAGTGCTTTACTACCCTCCTGAAGGCCTTCTCCATTTCAGATAAGTTCTCACTCTGAAAGAGACAAAAATCTAAGGTCTGGCATAGTTTACAAAGTTTTATTGGCATAGGTACATACGTCTGGAAAGAGAACACTCCCTATACAATATCTCTGCTAACAAAACCCTATCTAGAGACACACCTTCAGCCAATTATCATCTCTCATTTGGTGAGACAGAGTAGGTGAGCCAGTATTTAAAAAACAAGAGCAACCCCCCCCCCCCAAAAAAACGAACCATAGCACCACAACATACCTGGAGCTGTGTGCCACATCTCTATTAGGGGCCTCTGTCAAAACAACTTTGCTGGCAAAGCTGTGATGACTAAAACCCGGTAACACAGACAAGTCCTAACTCAAGTGAAAAATGCATCAGTATCTAATCGCTTTCTTCTGAAACAACACTTTTGGAGATAAATGGACTTGCTACCAGGCACTTCAGCACAGATTGTTACATGGCACTCCTCTGACAGTACCTCATGGTAGGCTGCTTAGTTTGGGAGGGGAGTTTTTCAGTTGACATTCAAGTAGGACTGCTCAGCTCATGTTCCTGGAAGTTGTACCACCCACAAATCTGTTGCAAGAGAGTGTAAGCATTGAACAATAAAGAGAAGTTACTTTTGAACTTCAGGTGCCAGAAAGTATTATGCAATTCCTCCTCCTTTCTTTGCAGTCCTGACCTGTATTAGGAATCAAGATGTTCAGTGGAAAGTACATCTTTTTCAAACCTCAGCCTCAAACATGTCTGTGACACAAAAATAGTGCTCATGTGGACTGAAAGAGCTGTTCTAGAAAGGTCCAATTCCTGAACTGTCCCAGAAGTACACTCCAGGAATTGCTGCAGAGGATACCTCTAAGATGAGATTGTGTTCCAGAAGTACTGTCCATTCTGCACTCCACACATGGGAGCAGTTCAGATCTCTGGTTTTAATTATAAATCCCGACACTAGTCAGAACCTGGCTGTTTTCTTTAAGAACATTTTTAGGGTTAACATCAGACACATTTGTTGCCAGTCTCTTGGAAGAGGGTATTCTCCTTTGAATGCACTCCTAGTTTCTATCAGAGCTTCAGTTTGCTGATCTAAAGGGTGAAGTGCAAAGCTACCTTTTCTAATCAAGGAACTGCTGGACTATTCAGTTAAGACCTGTAGTGTACTAACTGTGAAGGACTGGGATAGAAAGAGTAGCTTGTTTGGACTCTTCATGGTTGGCACTGCTTTAATGCATTATTACATTTAGAATATGTCATAGGATAGTGTACAGAAATAAAGAAATAATTGAATTGTTAATTATACTCTATTTCCATTTAGCAAGGACAGCGGATGGAATAAATGAATCCTGCCACAATGCAAGGCAGTGAAGTATATCCCACTCAACCCAAATCATTTTAAGATTAATTCAAGCCATTTTGTTTTGCAAGTCACTGTATTGTTGCCCAGATTCTTCAAGGTTGTTCTTGTAGCTCCAGAAAGGCAGAGAAGTTTAAATAACTGTTTATTAAAGCTTTTTTAAAACATGTAATTTTAAGAGTACAGTATACCAGACGTAAAGAACATGGAAATCATCCATATAAACTCCCTAACAGTCATTGCTCCTGCCAAGAAAAACTTCAGCAAGAATAATTCCAAAATTGTCAGGTTAGGAAGAAAAGAAAACTTCACCCAAACCATTTTGCCTTATACATGAAAGACCACCAAACCAGGGCTTTGATGCAACACTGACAATAAAACCCTCATTTTTCTTTTCAACTAAAGTCTGACAAGAGCAGCCTTCTATAAGAGCCATTAGCATGCCAGGTCTGCTTGGCAAATGCAGGTGGAAGGTCTTTCTTGGCTGTAGCTCCTCAGCTCTGGAAGCCCCGCCCTTGAGGTCCACCAGAGTCCGAGCTTGAATTTCTTTCAGAAAAGATCGTTTGGGCAAGCATTTACCAAACAACACTAAGATGAGATGTTGTTGGGAAGGGGGAGCAGGGGGGCTCCGTTTTATCTTGATGTTCTAGATTCCTTTTAATCAGTCTTCCTATATTTCCAGCTATTTACCTTTTTGCAGACTGCCTCTTTTTTACCTTGGAGAGCTCAATTACAGTACTTACCTTTGACATTATTTCCCCCCTTGTTTCCCCCCACCCCCCTTTGTTTTCCTAATTCCACCTATTTACATTCTCACTGACATCCAGTCACACTTAACTTCTTTCATTCCTTGGGAATCTCAAAACAGCAGAGACTCCCCATGCCTGAAAGCTTGCAGAGACCTTTTTTCCAGCTACTCAGTTGCAGACTTCTCTCTTCTACACCCTGTAGGCAACAGGAAGGCAGAGTACTGGCATATCCTATAGTGTTTTTCAGTAGTTTTGAACATGGCCCACTTTGCAACATCAACAATTCACAACACAGCTCCATGGAAAAATATACCAAAGGTTACCTATTCAACCTTTGAGCTTTTGAAGGACAAGTCATATTAACTTTGATCAAGTTTAGAAAGAGCACTCCCCCTTTCATGAAACTTATTTTGAAAAGAATTTTCACTCAACGGTGGCAATGCAGCCCTATGCACACACTGGCATTTGTTTCTGCCACCAAAATATTTTCCTGATTGCACAACAAGAGTTTGATTTTTTTGAGAATTTGATCTGAAATGCTGTACCACTTTTTTTTCTTTAGATTTGCATCAAAGCCTATAGACAAGATTCTCAAAAGATAAGAAACAAGTGTACTTCCATCATTCTAATTCATACCAACTGAAGAGCGTAATAGTTAATCCTTAAAAAAACATGATCCTTGAAAACTGAAAGCAGCAGAAGAGAAAGGTTACTTGTGGGTCTCATAACCCCAGAGCCAGTTTTAATATGGTTTTGCGCGCACACACACAAAAAAAATGAATAAATAAGGTGTTAAATCTGGGTCTTTGTAATATGCTGGCATTTTTATGCTTCCACTATGATAATGTTACAATCAGAAGGGAAAGTATGAATCACTTTTCTTCAGGACTCTCCTCCTCCTCACCCCCCATTCTTTTTATGAAGTTCAACTCATGATAATTTTCTGGAGTGGCTGGATATACTTAAGAGATTTGTACAGCTCTGATGCTTATGTCAAACTACAGGGTGCTTATTGCTAATTACACTGCAATCAGCCTTGTTGCAAGCATGCACAGGCTACAAAAGGCATCTGTGTAATATGATACTCTCTACATCTCTCTGATAGCCTTCTGCTGTACCCTCTCCCGAGATCCCCGTGTCTGCACTGGTATTCAACATATTGTAATGGAAAGACACATTCATTTTTTTCTTTATGCCCAGGATGTCCACAGCTTAACCCTAGTTTCCCTCTTGCTCACTCTCTTACGCGCTCTCTCTCCCTGTTCTAATACACACCTCTCTCATGTTAAGCTTCAGGGTTGACCAACTAGGCCAAAATCTGTGGTTTTCACCCCCTTCTCTATAGTTCTTTGAAACCGTCTTGTAGATGCACATGATCCCTAGCATGATGCTATACCTGCCAGAGCAAGTCAAACAGTGGCATGCATCTACCGATACATTTAGAGCAAGAGTAAGGATGTCATCCTCCCGCTCTACTCGACCTTGATGAAACTGCAGCTGGAGAACTGCATTCAGTTCTGGGCACCACACTTCAGTAAGGATGTGGAGAAGCTCATGAGAGTCCAAAGGAGGGCCATGTGCATGATCAGAGGTCTAGAGAGCAGGTCATATGAGGAGAGGCTGAAAGATTTGGGACTGTTGAGCCTGGAGAAGAGACGATTCAGAGGGGACTTGGTGGCAGCCTATAAGTATATTAGAGGCATACATCATGGCCTGGGGGAGCATCTGTTCATCAAGGTCCTCAGGGGAAGACAAGAAATAATCAGTTTGTGCCCATTGAAGATTGCTTCAGACTGGACATAAGGAAAAACTTCTTTACAAGTTGAGTGCTGAGGGTCTGGAACAAACTCCCCCCAGAGGGGTACAGTAACCCTCCCTGGCAATCTTCAAAAAGCGTCTTGATGTCCACCTTGCTGGGGTCATCTGACCCTGCCCAAGTGCAGGGGGCCTGGCCCCGATGATCCTGCAAGGTCCCTTCCAGCCCCTAACATCTGTGAATCTATGACTCTCTCTGCTCTTGGACATGGGTGTAGTTGTAGCCGTGTTGGTCTAAGGACATAGGTAGACAAGGTTCTTTGGGTGAATCTGATATCTTTTATTAGACCAACTTAAATAGTTGGTCTAATAAAGATAGTTGGTCTAAATAAAAGATATCAGATTCACCCAAAAAAACCTTGCCTGCCTATGCTCTTGGACATCTCATTTACAAGGAGCTCTGCGAAACTGGAAGAACCTATTATGTTATCCTCTCTGGGATAAAAACAAACAACTTCAGTAAGCTTTAATTTTTCTACCCTATGTTTGAGGTTGCTTTCAAATAAGAGGTCATTCCCTAGGCAAGGGCAAGTGCAGGACAGTCTACTAACCATGAAGATGCAATTTGTACCAATAAAACAAGATAGGATTTCATTTATTTTTTGGAGCTTAAAAGACGAGAGCCTCCCTTGTTCACTGGAACAACCTCTTCTCGGTACAAGAGGCCCTTGAGAAGTGCGAGAAAGCTGTATTCCATATTCACACAGCAAACAAGATACATGGCATCAAATAAATTGATGCTTTTGTTCTCAATACAAAGATCCCTGGCTTCTGCTAAAACCCTGACTACTTACCAGCATTTACATTTTTTCTGTCTTTTTCCTGCTTATGCTATCCACAGACATTACATACTGTATTGTATGGAATCAGTGTCAGGCTAGATAAAAGGTAAGCAAGAATGTAACATGTACTTAAGTGCCAGATTCTAATACTTTTGCTCATGTTGAATAGTACTTTACTCTGCTCATTAGTCCCACTGCAGTTAATATTTACATGGACCTTAAAAAAACAAAACCAAATCCTGTAAAACCCAACAACAACAGGGGCACACACATGATAAGGAACTGCTGCTTAGCCTCAGCCAAATATGATCGGAATCTGGCCCTCATCAATATATCATCAAATCCCAAAGAAGATCATTAGAACATTTCTAATCCCCAGGGGCTAATTTACTTCCTGTATTTTCCCATTCAGACAGCTACAGTGCATTCACTTACTCAATGGTAGCCTCCCTGTTTCTCCAATTCAAGCGCATCTGAGCATGCAGAATCATGCTACATGAATAAGATTAATGTTAACAACTATGAATGTTCTCCAAGAGTGTAAGCTCTGTGTGAAATATATTTCATGTTACTCAGTATAAATCAAACCATTTTCAAATCTGCCTCCTCATGAGATAGCCAAGTCATTAAAGTTACCCAACTGCTTTAATCGAAGATTGACACACATGTGCACACAAAATACACAACAGCCTTTTTGACAAAACTACTCTAGCAGATGAACATGCTCATGGCTAAGCTACAACCAAAATGCGCAACTGGAAGTTGAGTCATACAAGAAGACGTTGAAGGAGCTAACTTGTGGGAAAGGCACTTAAGAGGGGATATGACAGCAATCTTCAAGTTCTTAAAGGGCTGCCATAAAGAAGAAGGAAAACACCTTTTATCTATTGCTGCAGAGTAGGATGCAGGCCAATGGCTTTAGGTTGCAGCAAAGTAGGTTTAGATTGGATAGCAGGAAAAACATCTTCCCTGTTAGAACAAAGATGCAGTGAAATATAGTGCCCAAGGAAGTTGTGGACTCTCCATCACTAAAGAAGGCTCAACAGTCACTTGCTGGGGATGACCTAGGCATAGCTATTATGAACATCTCCCATGTTTCTGGGCTTTGCTGGTTGCAGCTTGGGGCTGGAAGTTTCTACCCCCTCCCCTGATACATGCCTCAAGGTTTTTTTAGCCTTCCTCAGAGGCATTGGGTCTTATCTGCAGCCAAGGCTGAGAATTTTGACTGGGGTACACCAATGTTCCTGCTAGGACTTAAGCCCAGACGTTCCTAGCAAGAGGGTCTTGTCCCTCCCCGTAGAGTCAGGCCAATCAACATATTTGGAATCAAGAAAGCGTTTTACCCCATGATCATATTCATATGGGCTGTGGGGGGTTTCGCCTTCCTCTGTAGCGGGCAGCATGGACCTCTTCCTGGGATCTCTTGAGCATATGTTAACCACCTTTACAGCAGCAGTACGTTGGTTGCTGTGGTCCCCCTACTTTACCTATGCTTGGTTAGGGGGTTATATCTTGGGTTTTCTGTCAGGGTCGATAGCTTTGCTAAGAGGTTAGCCACTGGTTTTATATAGGATGTTTTGGATAGGAATGAACCTGGGAAGGCAGGGGGCTGGAGTAAAATGACCCATGGAAGTCCCTTCTACCTCTACTTCTCTATGATTAGGACTAATTTTACTAGGCAGCAATGACAGATGCTCTTCACATCTACTGAAGACTTCAAGGAAGAAACTATCCTGGTAGAAGTGAAATCTAGTTTACGGTAAATATTTAGTTTTCAGTTTGGGTTAACTACACTTGACATTAGGCAGTGCAGTTCTTCAATAAATGCACATGCACAAAGTTTGTATGTACGTACACATATCCAAGGACAACTCTTTTAAAATTACTTCCCTCCAAACCGGAGATAAGTCACTATGGTGACAGCAACCACAGGAAATCCACACTCAGAAAGTTGTTTTCACATATTATGACTTGACTTCTGGCACAACATTTTAACAGAAAAGATGAGAATAAAACAGCAGCAAGGCCCAAATTTATGATCTAATCAAGTGGGTGTAATGTATAGAAAAGTTAATAGCTGTTATTATACTCACAGAACAAAACAGCCTAAACTATTAAGTGAAAACCTGATTGCAAAAAAAGTAAATATTTACATATATTTAGGGGTTGAACCTTACAGTGGCAAAGGGTGCTGAAGGCAAACCAAGATCTTCAGTGTCTTCAAGCACCTCGCATTGACAACGTAAGATTCTACCCTGAGCACCGAGCCCAGCATCTTCCCCCCTCCTGTGCTATGAGAGGCATGTGCTGCATTCCTATGCTGCAGCCAAGCAGAGACTTCACTCCTGACAGCATCATTCAGAAATACCAAGTTTCAGAACTGAGCGTATAATATATTTCTCTGCCTCTTGTGACTTATTGCACCTATCACAAGGATCCTGAGGATTCTCAAGCTTGGTATCCCTACTTTCCAATCACCACTTCCCTGTTTTGCCTTTGCACTATGACTCTTCCTCAAACAATTGTCTTTTGACTGCATTTTCACTAAATGCATCATGCCTGTAGTTAAAAGAAAACAGGTTATGTACACATTTAACGGCAATTAAAATAAATATGTAGACACCCAAAAGGAAGCAAGGCCTCCTTGCCCATGGCTAAACTTTGAGCTATGGTTTTTTATTTCCTGGGGGGGGCTGTTTTGTTGGGTTTTGTTTTGTTTTTTTTAAACCAAAAAGAGTTGTAAAATGTAGACCCAGAACATAGTGTGGTTGTTAAAAATTTAATCCCAACATATATTATAAACAGCAAGCATGTTATAACTCAGCTGTCATGGCAAATATCTGTATTTGAATAATCACATTCTGCCTACCTTTTAAAGGGTTCCTTTGTTGTTTCAAAGAAACAAAGTATCATTCATTTCTTGTCCCCTATAGCTATGAAATAATGCTTAGCTCTACCAGTCTGGAAACAGTTTATTTTTGTACAAATAATGTTGGGAGCAGGAATTTACCAACTCGTTTGCTCTGCAAACAGCTTTGTAAGATAGGAATCGCCTCCCTTCCCAGCACTGAGTCCCATGCTGCTGAAGTCTCAGTGTGTTTGTTTCCTTCTGCCAAACACCAGCTTTCATGGTGGCTGCTGTCATCTGCTTAATGAAATTTTTGCTGCAGCTAGGGTGTGACATGATGGGAGAGAAAACCTAATTCCCTACAAAAGGACAGAACATCTGACTAGGTCAACACCTCTCTTTAAGATAATGGTCCCCATTTCTGCTGTACCAGGGCACTTCCTAGTTCAATATCCTGCAGCCCTGAACAAGCTGGTGCTGAGTGTGGGGAAAAACAGCCCCTCCCCTGCCCCATGGCCAGCGCTCCCTGCTGCAGCCACTCACAGCATGCGCGGCGCTGTCTTGAGCGGGCACAGGTGGGGGCCGGGACTGAGAGGCAGCAGATGTTTGCAGCTGGCTCATGTTCTGGGTAGCCCCGATGGGCGAGCCCGGAGCTGTCAAGGGGATGGGTTACAAGCTGGTGCCAAGTGCAAGAAAAGTGGCTCCTGCCCAGCCCTGTGCCCAGCACCCTGCGCTGCAGCTGCTCACAACCTGCCTGGGGGGCTGCCTGTGCCTGCTCAGGACAGCCCCGCATGGGCTGTGAGTGGCTGGAGCCGGGAACCTGGGGCGAAGGG
>NW_005842863.1:59553-62471 GCF_000455745.1 Alligator sinensis
CCGGCGGTGCCGAGCAGGCCCTGCTGTTGCCAGAGCCCGCCGAGCTTCCCCTGGGTCCTACTGCCCCAAATTCCTGTCATTTTTGACAGAGAACAAAGACAGAGAAATATTAATTTTCTAAGCGTTTTAGGGGCCCCATGGGCCATATTTTGCCCATCCCTGTCATAGCACCTCCCTGAAGTACTAGAGTGCTACATCCTCTCCCCTTTTAATATTGGGGAAGCAAGGGTCTGATAGGAAGTGCATTTTTACTAGGGCTGTACAAAACAGCAGCGTTCCACTTAGACCAGTGTTTTGACGTTTTGACAGAACAGCATTTTGTTTCGAATTTTGTTTCAATTCAAAATGTCACGCATTTTGCCTGTCAGCAGCTAGGGGTGCAGAGCCCCAGGACCCCACTGCACATATCTCTTTAACAGCTGGCAGGCTTTGTGGCCGCACCAGGGCCTAGCAGCGAGGCCTGCAGTAGTTCCCCACCCCGTGCCCCAAAACAGACACAGTTGCACAAGCACCCATGACATGAGTTTTGCCTGTCAGTAGCTAGGAGGTACAGGGCCCCAGAACCCAGATGCCCCTGCACCCATCTCCTTGAAAGCTGGCAGAGTTTGTGGCTGCAGAAGGACTAGCAGGCCTGCAGCTTTCACCCTGCTGTGCCTTAACACACACACACACACACACACACACACACACACACGTGTCACCCATGTCACGAATTTTGTTTCTCTACAGCTTGAAGTACAGTTTCCCCCAAACCCCTGCACCTATCTCCTTGAAACTTGGCAAGCTTTGTGGCCTCTGCAGGGGCTAGCATGCCTGCAGTTTTCACCCCACTGTGTTTTAACACATACACATGACATGAGTTTTGCTTTCAAAATTTTGGGGTGAAGTTTCCCCAAATCCCCTGCACCTATCTCCTTGAAACTAGGCAGGTTTCATGTCCTCAGAAGGGGCTATCATTTCTGCATGTTTCATCCAAATCAGGCCAGAAATGACAAAGGTATAGGCTGGTTTGTTCTTCCCCATTATAGCCTATGAGCAAAAGGTCAAAACAGCAAAACATTTTGACTGGCCTTATTTTGTTTTGAGGCTGTTTTGACTATATCTGTTCCATTTCAATTTTGCTGTTTCAACCTTGAAACAGGTTGAAACAGTGTTGAAACAAAACTAGGGCTGCGTGAAATTTCGCCGCCAGTGTTTACACAACCTTTGATCCAAACCTAGGAGCATTGTCAAGACGCATTACAGAACTGCTGGCTCTTCCTCCCAGAAATGAGGCAACATAGCCACTTTCGAATGGAGCTCAATACACACCAATAAGCACACCCAAGATAGCGTCTAAAAGCAGGCCAGGATATATGCTCAGCACTGCTATAAAGCAACTATATTACCTCATTACTGAATTTGGCATGTGTGGAGCCCAAGCACATGAGTGCACAGTGTACTTGTCAGCAGCACTCCTTGGTTTGGCAAGGAGGGAGTGCAGATGAGTCCCATGAGACTTACTAAAAGGGCAGAGAACAGAATCCAAGTCTTCGGAGCCCTAGAAATGCTGCCATTTAAATAAAATCTCTACAGAACAAACAAACAAACCCCTTCCTAATTGTCAGAATAGCAAGAAAGTGGAACAAGAGGCCCAGGGAAGTGGTAAGAGGGCAAGTTTACAGGTGCACTTTAATGCACATTAGCCTATTTAAATGTGCATTAAAGCATCACCAAAAACTGTGGACTTTTGCTAATGAACATTAAAAAAAAAAAAAAAATAGACTAATGCACCTTTTCCTAGTACCTCACAATGGCAGGCATCTGTACATGAGTGATGACGCTGCTCCGATGTGCTGGAATTCCAGTGGTTCAGAGCAGGCTCGATTAATCAAGATTGCTGGAATGTGGCAATTGCTGCACTCCAGCAGCCTCCTTGTGTATCAGCAGTTCTGTGCTTGAAAATGGTGGCAGGAGCACTTGAACTAAAGTTCATCAAGCAAGCTTTAATTCAAGCACCCCTACCACCATTTTCAAGCATGGGGACATTGATACACAAGATGCAGTAGCGCTTTAATTAGAGCAGCTCTCAGAGCCAATCTAATTAAAAGTGCTACCCGCCCTGACCCCTGGAACACGTGTAACAGTGTCCATAAGTCAGAGGTGGGCAATTATTTTGGGCAGAGGGCTGCTTACTGAGTTTTGGCAAGCCTTCAAGCGCCGCATGACGGGCAGCCCAGGGCAGATAAATATTAATTTTCTAAATTTTTTAGGGGCCCTGTGGGCTGAATAGAATGGCTTGGCAGGCTGCATCTGGCCCCCAGGCTGCATTTTGCGTACCCCTGCCATAGGTACTAAATTTAATGCACATCAGCAAAAGTACATTAATGCACATTGTGGACATGTCTGGAATCTCCTTCCCTAGAGGTTGATAGGAAAAGGCTACATAACCACTGACCTGGGATAGTTTCAAAATACCACATTGTGTCTAATGAGTTGGACTAGATGTCCCCTGAAGTCCAACCCATTCCATGACTGGAATTAAAAATCAAAGGAAAAAAAACCCCACAGGACTCTTGAAATAACAAATGACACAAAAGGCTTTCAGCCATTCATAAAGTTATCTCCAGGAAAGACTAGCACAGAGCTGAAAAAGAACGGTATGCAACTTTTCAACTCTTTAAAAATAAGTTTAAAGCAATCCATCCCTCACGAAAGAGACAAGAAGAGCGCAGGGGAGGGCTGTTAATTCTGTATTGGGTGTTAATTCTTTTTATCAGTGATAAAAAGAAAAGGGCAAAAAAACCCAAGACTTTCTTCATTAATGCTAGAAATATCATATCCTGTTGTAAGTAGAGCATTCATGCAGAGTATGATGCATTCATGCAACTCAACTATATCAGCTTGAGATTTATTCATTCAGGCAAAAAGATCATTCC
>NW_005842863.1:62502-71050 GCF_000455745.1 Alligator sinensis
GAGTCCACTGAGAATTACCACGGGCAAGACGGCCTCAAGAGTTAATTACAGAGCCACTTTAAAGTTGACTTTAACAAACAAATCCTCACTGTGTTGCATGATGCCACCTCATCATGCTAATTCAGAGCGAATCCTTTGTTCTTGGAGGAATTTTTTTCTTTTCAATATTATAGCATATATGCTATGCTTTTCTTCTTTCAATATTTGTTAACTCACTGCATCCCTGGATGCCCCAATTTAAGACTAATGTTAACTACTTCTACTGAAGACAAAGGCACAGCTGCAAGTTGGAGGCATCTATATCTTTCTTTCATCCCACACAAGGGACACTTGCAATCTGAGGTCTATCCTGTTTTTAGCTAACCTCCACCTTCAATAGCCCTATGCATCATGGAGCATCATTTGGATCTTCTGCTACAATCCCTCCACTTCAAAGGGTTGATGATACCAATAGTTAAATGTGGACAGGAAAAACCAGAGAAAATAGCCAAGACCATCCAAGCAAGATTATATAAACTGGAAATGAGAGGCCTACTATAAAATCACCAAGGTCAAGATCTCTCTCTTTTCTCTGGCAGAGAACACAGCATGTCCTTCCTCAGGATGATACAGGACATTACATCTGGCTCAGCATATACATGTGGCTACTTGCACTGTTTTCATCTTTATGTCCTTTCAAGAGAATTACACAGTGAGTTGGTACCTACACCCAAGACAGCACTCACCATTCCTGTACAAATGCTGCAAAGCATATATGCAGTGCACTTTGTTCATAATCTCTTTTTTTTTCCAAAAACAGTACGAGACACAAAAAGCAAAAAAAAAAACCTGTCAGTTTACATGCGACTACACATTCAGAACAGACTTCTGAGCAAGGGGGAAGACAGAACAAAGAGAGGTGGTATAGTCTCTAGCTCTGATTTTTCAAGTAGGTCTTTTCTAAATTGGTGAGAGAGAGAACACAAACAGGTGAATACAATATTATAAGGGGAAGTTTGCTTTGAGAGATTATACCTTTTATCTTTTGCTTCAGAACTGACAGCCATCTTTGCCTTCTCAGCCACACTAAAAGATGAAGCTTTGTTCACATTTCACACATGTACCTCACCCTGCTCTGGTAAAATGCTTTGAGTTACCCTTCAGCTGCGGCAAAGGAAGGGAGCTAATTTGGAAAGCTGAGATCTCTCAGTGACTGGTTTGTGAGAAGAGAGAGCAGGAAGCAGGCATGGGCCTTTGCCACACTGAGAAAACCAGCAGCAAGTCTGCAGTTGTCAGATTTCCTCATTTAAATGGTACTCCACTGCATTATGGCCTTTCCAGAACAGAGAGAGTTATGTGGACACCTTTCCTAGGGATCCCATACCTGATTCTCCCTGCACCTTCTGCTTTCAAAACACAGAATAGAAATTGTTCCGGTTCTGATTTGATGTCCCCATCCCGTCCCCTGCCACAGAGGTATAAATGACTACTCAGGGTTATTGACAAACAAACAAATTATAGTGAGTCAAAACTGACCATGTGTTAGCTGCTGTAGAGTAAGTGTCCATGGGGCCCATACTTATCCTGTGGTAAGTGAAAGCAAATCCATCCATCATACCTAAGCTCTATTTCATTAAGGGCTAAACAGGGTTAAGCTACCATGATTTAGCTTTTACTACCACAGGGAACTGTGGACAAATGCAGTTACTGTGGAGTACCTGCCATGCAGTAAATCCCTTCACCTTTTAACTTGATGACTGTTGTTCATTTGTTCCATCTCAAAATATGCAATACAGAGGAGTCAGGCCCTTTACATATCACCTCTCAAGAAAAATATTTTTGAAATATTTTCAAAATATTTTTTTCCTGAGCACTTTGGATTGAAGCTATTATTTAAGAGCAACTGCTGTTTTGGAGATGTGTGCAGGCATGGCCAAGGGTTGCATTAAGCAGACAAATTTCACAAAGGGCTGTAGGGGAGCAACACCTTTTCTATCTGCTAATGAGAGGTGTCAAAAGGTGGGAGATTATACAAAACCTCATGGCACGAAATGGAGCAAGAAATCTTATGATGCAATTCTAGTCAAGACACGGTACAAAGAATGGGAGAAGCAGCAAGATCCTTGAAACCATGTGCTACATTCATTGTGCTAAGGACTTACCAAAACCCCAATTTGAAATGACATTTACTTTCTCATCCATAAAAAAAAAAAAAAGCTGTGAACTTGCAGATAAGCACTGCTGGTACCAACGTAAATCTTTCAAGTACAGGCAACCCACACTTAGCACTCTTAATTAATTCCTGAAAAACAGCATTAAGTGAAACAAAGTTTTTGACAACCCAAGATGGCAACTGCAAGCAGTGTTTTTAATGACCCAAGATGGTGACCGTGAGCGCCATAATGAAACTCTATGAGTCCTAAGTGGAATCAGATATCAGATTAAAATGAGCATTATGGAGAAACAGCGCTAAGCGAAACAGAGTTAAGTGGGGGTTGCCTGTAATGTATATGACACTTTAGTAGTTGTTGCAATGGAAAGAAGAGTGGCAAACAATGACAACCTGAAGCCATTGTCACATATATGCATAAATAGGTAAAGAACAACTTCAAAGTGAAGAGCAGTCCTTATAGGCTGAATGCTTCATAGAACAGCTTAACCCTCAGAAGAAACTAAGAAACTGGCAGACTGGCCATTGGCAAGATATAGCCCAAAAGCACACAAGTGGGTGCAGACGGTAATCATTTCAGTCAGGAGAATTTGGCCAGAATACATGGTGTAGAAATGAATGAGAATAAGGATTTGGGGATTGATTAGAGCCTGGCCTTAGTCTTCAGGACAAATACAGGCAGAACTCAACCTACAACGTTTTGCGCTTACAACATTTATAAATTGACACCCTGTTTCAACTTTATGATGCCAGTTTCGACTTTACGACGTTAGATCCAATGCGATGCCACGACAGTGAACAAGTTTGCTGTGCTGCTCATCTCCCTGGAGAATCGGTCCAAATTTCCTTGGACACTTTCTTTAAGAAAGCAGACAAGGCTCCAGAAAAACCTGCAGATAAGACTCCTGAGAAGACTCCAGCCAAGAACCCTTCAAAAAGCGTAACCAAGAGTCTTTCAAAAAGTCCAGCAAAGTCACCTCAAAGAAATCCTTCCAAATCAATATGATTGCTATTTACATATAAATACATTAATGTAGCTATATTACTCATCTATAATTGATCAAGTACAAAATACTGGGGTATTTTTGGTGAAAATAGGGTATAGGGCCTTGGTTCAGGAACCAATCCCTATTTATAACATTGTTCACAGCTATTTTGAATTGCAGGCAGTCCTTGGATTTGTGACACAATTGGTTCCTGAAAACTGCATCTTAAGTTGAAACATTGTAACTCGGAACCAATTTTCTCATAAGAAACAGAGACAGGGAGTTCATGGAGAAAATTGGAAAGAGAAAGGATCAAACTTGATGCTGAAAGCAATCCCATCTCAGTTTCTTCAATGGCATCAACCAGCAAGAGGAAAGTCAATTTCTCTCCCATAACCCTTGCAGTGACTGTATTCAGCCACTTACACCCATTCTGCCTTTTAGAAACATGTTTGGGGCTTAATAGACTATACACTCCACTCCAAGTATCTTCAGGAACCCAATTACTGTTCAGTGGCATTTGCCGGAGAAATTATGCCACATGTCAACCTTCATGTTCAGCTGTAGACTGCACATGATAACAAATCCATCCGCTTGGAATTTTTACTTTCAACAGGAAGGAGAAGGCAGATAACATCCAGGGTCTTCTTTTAACCAAAGAAAGTTTTCAAATGTTGAGAAGCAAGAGGGTGCATTGCTATCCTTACACCTACCCCAACACTCGAGCCCTTACCTTTGCCACAGTGCTGGCTCTTGTCTTCCTTTATGAGCCTTGATCTCTGTGAGCAGAAGCTCTGCTATGCAAAACTCAGGGTTATAGCTGGCTGCTGGTAAAATATTCCCCTTTATTTTATATTTTTACACAAGTTAAAACATAGTCAAACCCTAGTGGTGTTATAGTTAGGGCACAATAGGGGAAGCAAAAATGGCCACAAACTGACAATCCTGAACTTGTAATGCCCAGAAACAGCCAACCCCCTACTCAGCTTCTCCCCACCCCAGCAATACTTGCTGTCTGGAGATAATCGTACATGGAAATGCAGAACTGTAGCCAGCAGGCTCTGGAACCAAATCCAGCAAGCAATTGCTACTATAGAAACACACAGTAAGTCCCACATGCATCCAATACTGTACATACTGTATATTTTGGCTGGAGGACCACTTAATGAGTTTTGGGGAGCTGTTGAGGGCTGCAAGGGTAGCCCCGCCCCTTGACAGGTTCCCTGACCCATGGCTGCCATCTTGAGACCAGAAGCCCTGCACTTAACCCCTAATCTTTGCCACTGGAAGTCCCTCCCCTTGCTCCTGAAAGTAATCCGGGGGGGGGGGGGCAGGGGGGGCGTGCCATTTTGGAACCAAAACGGGGGGCTTGCCATCTTGGAACCAGAAAAACAAAAAAAACCCCCAAAACAAAAACAGATCATATACTAAGAATCAAAACATCTAATATAACATATTTTCATTTTATTGCAAAAAAGATTTTTGTCCTAATCTGTGTGTGCTTGTGTAGTGTATAGAGAGATATTTGCATTGTTGCTCAAAATAGTCTCACTCTTATATGGGGGGGGAAGCATGGGAGGTGTATGTGTGGACTCCCCCCCATAGTGCACAGCCCCCACTGCTGGTGGCAACAGCAGCAGTATGAGGGGGCAGGACCTCAGTGCACTCATGGTCTTTGGTAAGCAGATACTCTCCGGTGGCGCATGACTCCTGTCAAGTTCCAGGAGTTGCTTGTACTGGCAGGGAGCAGAGCCAGGCCACTGCTACCATCATGCGCAGATCCCAACCAAATCACAGGAGCTCCAGGAGTCACAGGGAGCCCCGCAGGCCCAGGCCCCGCACTCCTGCCTGGGTGCAGGCCCTGCATCCCTGCCCAGCTGCAGCTTCCCCCACACCCTCCACCACTTGCCTACCTGCTGCCCCGAGTGCTGCAGCAGGGACAGGAAGAAGAGCTGCTGGAGACCAGGGAGCCGAGCAATTCCCACAGAACCTGTGCACGCTGGCCAGGGCAGGGACTAGTGCCCTCCTGCGGGTGACGGGGGAAGTGTAGCATGCTGCCCCAGTGGGAGTGAGCAAGGCTCAGCCCCATGTGGAACACAGCAGGGGCAGCTGTGGGCTGGGCCAAATACAATTAATTAGCAAGTGCTCGCCCACAGGCTGGATAAAAAAAAACCACACACCTGGCAGGCCAGATCCAGCCTGCAGGCCATATTTTGACCACACCTGCTGTCTACTGTTCAGGCTTATATGCTGTACAACTTCATGGAGAAAAAAAAAATGGACTACAAAATAGTTCCAGGGTGTTCACCCCCTCCACAAAGCCTGCTACATAAAGACTGATATTGAACTAGTCATTTATTTATTTAAAGATGATTTTTCTTTTAAAATATTGTGACTATTGAAACACCGGGCATGACAACAGTGAGATAGTTTCCTTTAAGAAGGGGCAATACATCTTACTCTGGCCTTCAGCAACACAGGATTACAGCAGTTGTCATGGAAATTAAATGTTACTGAGCAGCAGAGTGTTTGGGTTTTTTCTTGTCAGATGACTGCAAATAGCATCACATACTAACGCTAGGATTCCTCCATTTTTAGGAACTCTGTCTATTATCAGTCCTGAGATGGTTCCAATCTCACAAAATCAACATCAAATCTTAAGGCAACTTTAATGATAGGTAGATAAAGCAAACTGACACATTGGACACTGAGGCTTTCTACTTATACACCTTAGAGTGTGGACAGACTAACACTGGAACCATTCCAACAATGTCACCAATTGGAAACTGCTTCACAACTGTCCCGGGTCAGACATATCCACACATATGCTGCTAAGGGTTCCGAGTACATTACCTTTTGGGCATTGCAGTGCTTTCAAATTGCCACCAGGAAGTAATAGTGAGTAACCAGCCCAATTGCAATTTTCTGCTTCCCCTTCTCACCAAGGATGACTTCAGTAAAGATTCATTCCTGCATACAGAAACAGGGGTCCAGGCAGCCCCTACTCCCCAACCTAACCACCTCCAAATACACCCAGGATGCACAGAACCCCGATCAATTGCTACCAAAGGAAGGAAATTGGTCACTTATTTAAAAACAGCTGAGAACTATCCCTAGAGCCCCAGGCCAGGGACACTGGAGTCAAGTGTAGTCAACACTACAAGTCCCGATTACCTTTTCCTCTAAACTAATACAGCTACAAGCTGGATACCTGGCAACAGAGCTCTAACTGTATACCACTGCAGACACTTGTTGTGCCAGGGTTAAAGTGGTGGGGAAGAGGGTGAGAAGCAGTGCCGTGTGGGATGCCTGGAGGATCAACCAGATACTAGTTATGAAAAGTTTGGTGTACACACATAATAAATGGTTCACAGAAAAGAGATTCAAAATAATACTTGATTATCCAGGCATACTTTTTTTAAATGGTTCAGGAGGGTTTAAGGCATTCTACACTGGCTTGTATGTCTGGACACTTGAGATTTAAAAGACATGCAAATCAGTCTAAGCATTATACGTGAGTCTATACTCTTTACCTGGTACAGAACAGGCAATGACAAAGACTCTTCACTGCCTGTGTATACCTTAATCCTGGCCTGGGGAACTGCAGTATTGGAAAGCAGGTGGTCACTGAGATGCGCTGAAAGTTCACAGCAATTTCAGACTGATTTTTTTTTTTTTCTTCTAGTGAATAATAAAGAGGTTGCTGTTGAAAAACTTACACATCCTGCTATACTGTACCCTTTCGTAAGAATCTAATGTTCTGCTCATCAGATATGGGGTGTCATGTTGCCCTGAGAACACAGCTGATCACAAAAAGTCCTCCATAGCAAGTTTGTTAGTGACAAGAGATGCCCAATAAGGACTGCTGGGATTCCCGAGATACTCAAGTGTCCCCAGCATCAGTCTTTTAACTGAAGTAGCAGCTGGTGATGCAGCCAGTAGGTAAGGAGTAGTTTACATCCAATGCTGTATACCAGGGTGCTCAACCCCCAGCCTGTAGCCCAGATCCAGTCCTTGGTGCTTCATCATCTGGTCCATGGGGAACCCTGTAGGCCAGTGGTCTCCAACTTTTTTATGGTGAAGGTAACTTTTTGGAACTAAAGGGCACCCCAGGATCTACCACATGCCAGCCCTGCCCCCTTGCTCCTCCCCACCCCACCCCTTGCCCTGCCCCACATTCCCCTGAACCACAGGTGTCCCAGACCCAGCCAGGCCGGGGCCCGATCCCACTTCTGTGCCACAGCTACGCTGAGCCATGCCTGCCCAGCAGCCAAAGGAATGTGGTGTCGGGCCCCGGCCTGGAAGCCTCTGCGGTCCAGGGGCCTGCAGAGGGGCTTGAGGCACGGCAGCAGCAGGCTCTGCCACCCCCCGGCCCCCACTGACCTCCCCCCCCCCCCCCACGCCCTTAAGAGGAACCCTCCAGGCTCCAATCCTCTCACCACCCAGCCAGGCTGGTGCCTCACTAAACTTCCCCTGCTCCTCACTGGGCCACACAGTCAGCTGCTCACCGTGGGGGCCTTGACCTGGCCCCCGCCCCTTCTCTCCCCCACAGATTGACCAGGCTAGGGGCAGTGAGTGTACAAATGCGCACATGGCCAGCTGTCCCCCCAGCCCAGGATCTACCAAAGGAGGCTCTGGGATCTACCTGTATATTGGGATCCTCAGGTTGGTGACCACTGCTGCAGTCCATGGTCCTGCACATTATGAAACCTGATCCTGCTTTGTGGGAGGCAGAGACATCATGGAGTCCCAAGACTCCAATTCTGGGATGCGGGACCAGACAGGGGCAGCATAGTTGTCCCTGCAATCTGAGGTGCACCTCTCAAGTTAGCACCCTAGAACCCTCACTCAGCCTTCAAAAGCCTTTATAGAAACATGGGGTGTACCTTCATGTGTATGCTCAGGCAATTAAGGTGAACAGGCAGCTGAAGATGCACAGAGAAGTTACCCAGAGCTAGAAAGCTGATAGCCAGTAGGGCTGTGCGAAGCTTCTGGTGCCGATTCAATTCGGAGGAGATTCAGCGGCCGAATCTCCAAATCCAAATCGAATCAGGGGACCAATAAAAAAGGTCCAAATTGATTCAAAGCTCTCCAAATCAATTCGGAAAAGATTCAGAGAGCTTCGACAATTTGGGCTGTCCCTGCCTGCTGTAGCAGGGACATCCCACCTCTGCCCCTTTAAGAAAAAAAACAAAACAAAAAACACACCAAAAAAGCCCCTGAACTCACAGGCTGCTGCAGCAGCCTCGTGCAGAGCCCCCCACTTGGCACAAGGCAGTAGGGGGCAGCAGGGATCGTCCCCTGCCAGGCAGGAACGTGTGAGTTTGGGGTTATTTTGTGGGGATTTTTCTTAAAGGGCTGGAGCTGGGACAGATGGGGCAGCCATTGGGGGGGGCGGGGTTGGGGGAACAGG
>NW_005842863.1:71060-81820 GCF_000455745.1 Alligator sinensis
GGGCTCGTGCAGAGACCCCCATGCAGAGTGTGTGTGTGTGTGTATCTCCCCACCACTGGACAGCAGCTAGTGAGTCAGGGCTTTTTATTTTTTTTCCAAAAAGCCAGGAGCTGGGGCAGGCAGGGCAGCCATTGCTGGGCTGGGAGAGCAGGCAGGGGATGGGCCTGTGCGATTCGGTAGCAACCGAATCTCCTAACCAGATTCAGCCGAATCGAATCAATTCAGGACAATGATACAAAAATCACTGAATCAAATCACTGTCCCCCAAAAATCGGCTGAATTGAATCCAAAGCGAATGCTAGCCGCTTCACACAGGCCTAACAGCCAGTGTTTGCAGCTGCAATGAGTTGATAGAGTGTCAGTTCCTATAATGAGGCCACAGCATGAACATTTTGGTATCTCCAAAGGGCATTTGTCAGGGAAAAATCCTGTTACTATTTTTAGCAAAAGCAAAAGCATGATGAGCAGGAGACTGACACTGTCCTCTGCAAGGCTACCACCACCAATTTCAGACAGCTTACTCTGGAGGAGTTGATACACAAGAGATGCAACAAAAGCTTAAGAGAGGAAGCCATCTGAAGTAAGGTCTAACTTAGGTGAACCGAACTCTGGTTTTCATTTCTTCCAGGAGGTAGAAAGCTGAAGAAATCTATAGAGAAATGTAAGCAGGTCCATGAAGAAGAAAGAATTAAAAAAAAAAAAAAAAAAAAAAAAAAATGACACTGCAAGTAAAGCAAGCAAGACTTAGATTACCCTAGCAGAAACCAAATTTGGCAGTTGCAGCAATGAAGTTGTTTCATCCAAAAGGAGAAATATACTGGATCTTGCATTAAACTTCACAGCCATCTGCACCTGTAGGTCTGTGTGAATAAACAGAGACTCTGCAGAAAGGCAAAACAACCTATTTTTCTCCGTTTCTTTGCTGCCCACTGGCAGAGAGCTAAAAGCAGTCAGGCTACAGCTGTCTTCAGCAAAGGAAATCTGAAGGCAATCTTCTGTCACATCCAATTTAGAAATGTAGACATAGACAATCAATTTAGAAGTTGGGTTTTCTGCTTTAGGCAAGAGATTATTTATCCAGGATGAGAGCCTAATTAGCTGCCTGGAACTCAAAACACATCAAGATTTTCCTTTCTGAATTTGCTGCCTAACAAAGCACCTGGGCACCCCACATCAATTACATTCAATAAGGGCTCAGTAATAATGAATTAGATAGCTCAACCATCTCAAAGTGTGCCATTAGAAACCAACAGAGACATTGCATGACCTGCAAGACTCATTGACTTGTGGTTGTGGTATGTGGCTAAACAGAGCGATTTAGCTCAACTTCACTGAGCAAGTCCAAGCATGAAATCCTGATTCATTAAAATCAAAGTGAAGTGTCTGCCATTGACTCCACTAAGGGCAAGACAGCACTCCAGGTATTGATTCTTCCCAAGTCTTCCGATCTGGAGAATGACAATGCTCTTCCATTTCAAACTACACAGCATTTGACAGTAATAAACAACAATTATTAGTCCCCTGTGAGGAAACAGGATGCGGGCAGGGATAGTGGATGAGAGGTTACTTAAATTTGTCATTCACAGTGGAGTTCTCTTGGAGTCCACTGTTTGAACATGCCAACCGGGCACTTCCAGAGAGCGCTGCATGAAGGTTTTATAGAATCAAATAAAAGTGCAGCTGGGAGTTATCTAGTCCCATCTCCTCATCAAGGCAGCATCACTCCTGACTAAACCATCCCAGCCAAGTATTTGACTAACATGTTGGAAAATACTTCCAAGGATGGAGACCCTCCAACCTCTCTCGGTAGACTGTTCCAAGTCTTAACCACCCTCACATTATTCTTCCTAATATCCAGCCTAAATTTCCATTTCTGCAATTCAAGACCATTGCTCGTTTTCTTATCTTTTGTGGACACAGAATAGCCTATCAAAATCCTCTATATATACCCACCCTTCAGACATTTGAAGACCATTATCAAATCCCACCTCAGTCTTTTCTTTTTCAGACTAAACAGTCCTATTTCTTTCAGCCTTTCCTTATAAATCAGTTTCCTAGACTTCTAATCATGTTCACTGCTCTCTCCTGGACTCCTTTTAATTTGTTAACATCTTTCTTGAAGTGCAGGATCCAAAAGTGGACACAGTACTCTAGGTGAGAGCTCACCAGTGCCAAATATAGCAGAAGAATCAGTTCCTTCATCTTGCAAATGACACTCATATTAATGCAGCCCAGTATGCAGTTGCTTTATTTTGCAACAAGAGCATATCAATTGCTCGTATTCATTATATGGTCCACTGTATGGTCCTTTTCTGCAGTTCTAGTCCATCCCCAGTCTTTATTTTTGCACATGATTGTTTGTCCCATGTGTAAACAATACTGAACTCAGGATAGACCCTTGGGGAAGAGAGAGTTATGGTACCAATATCAGCCAAGAGCACAATGAAGGTATGTAATAACTTGTACTAATATATTCATGATATTAAAAGGGTATAGTATCCATTGGTGGTTCCACTGTGCTCTTGCCTCCTTTCCCGCATTGACACTGACCAAGTTGTTGGCTGCTAATCCTGCAGAAATCAGCAATGGTGCCACGCCAAAAAAAGAGTCAGTCTGTACTCTGAATACATTACCAACAAAAAAATCTACCATGCATACAGGGTAGCAAGCCTACATGATTATCAGCTATATTTATAGCATTTACACAAAAGCATCATATCTGTATCATATAGCTACAGATCAGAGTTTTGTCAGTTTTACGGACAGCCTGAAATTCACCTGACATGCCTCTGAAAATTAGAAAAAAAGTCATACAAAATCCTTCAGTACTGAATGAACTGAAGATGCATAAACTTTGTGAAGAACTTTGTGTCATTAGTTGCACTGTGACATTGTAGCTAGAAGCAGAGCTCAAGGGGCACAGTTATTGATGACGTCTCTTAAAATCGGGGGTGGGGGAAGGAAAAGGAGTCATTTTAGAATCATAGAAAATGAGGATTGAAATGGACCTGTGGAGGTCATCTAGTCCAACCCCCTGCTCAAAGTAGGGCCATCCCCAACTACATCATCCCAGCCAAAGCTTTGTCTAGCTGGATCTTGAAATCCTCCAAGGATGGAGAGTCCACCACCTCTCTGGGTAACCTGTTCCAGTGTTTTATTACCCCCCTAGTGAGAAAATTCTTCCTAATATCTAACCTAAACTTCTCTTGCTGCAACTTGATACTGTTGCTCCTTGTTCTGTCATCTGCCACCACCGAGAACAGTCTAGCTCCATCCTCTTTGCAACCCCCCTCCAGGTAGTTAAAGGCTGCTATTAAATCCCACCTCCATCTTCTCTTCTCCTGAAGAAATAAACCCAGTTCCCTCAGCCTCTCCTCAGAAGTCATGTGCTCCAGCCCCTAACCATTTTTGGTCCACTGGACTCTCTCTAATCTGTCCACATCCTTTCTGTGGCGGGGGCCCAAAACTGAATACAGTACTCCAGATGTGGCCTCACCAGTGCTGAAGAGAGGGGAGTAATCACTTCCCTTGACCTGCTGGCAATGCTCCTACCAATGCAGCCCAGTATGCCATTAGCCTTCTTGGCAACAAGGGCACACTGCTGGCTCATATTCATCTTATTGTCCACTGTAACCCCCCAGGTCCTTTTCTGCAGAGCTGCTGTCCAGCCAGGCAGCCCCCAGCCTGTATTGGTATATGGGATTGTTCCATCCTAAGTGCAGGACTTTGCACTTGTCCTTGCTGAACCTCATGAGATTTCTTTCTACTGCTACATAACAGTACTTTAATTTGATTTGGCATCCCTGTATGAGGGCACCCAGTGCTTGTGCACCACTGGCACTACCCTTGCTATAATATTAGAGGCTAGTAACTGAACTGTAAATCTTTTACAGGACAGTGGAAGTCTGTGAATTAGAAAAACAGAACCTGGATTCTGCAACTTCTATTCTTTGAATCACGGTAGTGGTAATGTGGCAGAGATAAAACAGAACTGTGTTTACAACTCATAGCTTGCACCCATAGCAGGGCAAGAGGGCAGGCAGATTCTGTCACAATATCAACTCTGTCCTTGACTTTTCTGGAGTCCTCTGTGGTTCGTGGTAGAATCCTTGTCTGCCACACAGGAGACCTAGGTTCAATTCCTGGACGCTTATACAAATACAGCCATGGAGGCACCAAACGCTCCCGTTTGTTCACCAGAGCGCCCCAAGGGATGACGACTAGGTCGAACGGTCATAAACTACTACAAGACTGTTTCAGGCTGGACATAAAGAAGAATTTCTTTACTGTCTGAGCCCCCAAGGTCTGGAACAGCCTGCCACCGGAGGTGGTTCAAGCACCTACATTGAACACCTTCAAGAGCAAACTGGATGCTTATCTTGCTGGGATTCTATGACCCCAGCTGACTTCCTGCCCTTTGGGCAGGGGGCTGGACTCGATGATCTTCCGAGGTCCCTTCCAGCCCTAATGCCTATGAAAATCTATGAAATGCCTGGACTCCGTCTGGTCTTTGGATTCTGTCTCAGTGGCCTAAATGTGGGGGGGTGGGGATCTGGGCAGCCCCCACTCCTCCATACTTCTGCCTAGGCATATGCATCAAAAGGTCTGGGTGACCTCTCATGTATACACGATCCAGAAGGATCAATAGTTGCCAAACCTTGGGTTTTCCAAAAATGCTAACAAGGGTGCAAGTTAGAGTTAACTGTAATAATGTTTGAGATGGGTGGCTATACATTACAAGGACTGAGACTTTTTCCCCCTAAGGAGCTATTAAATATCACCAATGTTTTTCCCCAACTGCCAACCTATTATTAAACCCTCATCAGTTTAATAAAAAAGATACCCGTAAAGTTGAATGTATTTACGTTAATGCCCAGCTGTATTGTGCATAGCACAGGGTCTTACCAAGATGTATTGCAGGAATTAACCCAACAGCACTCCAGCAGCGGAGATGGATCAATTGTAAACATGAAATTAAAAAACCTTCCATAGACCAGGCTTGTAGTAATTACAAGAAAGATTAAATAAACAAACAAACAACAGTAAAGACCACGATCAGTGTAGTCAGTTTGGATTCAAGTTTCTATCAAAGAGTATTTTGCAAAACTCAGTGGGCGCATCTACAGGTAGCACGTTGCTACAGTAACATAGCATCTGAGGACACAAACCATACAATAAACATAGACATAAACATAAAGTTCAGTTTGGGAATGGAAAGCTATATTACCACATATACATCCTGTGGGTTCAACTATTCTACCCCTACTCTCAGGGAGTAGGGAACAATAGGACAAGGTACAAACAGAATGTCTTGGTGAGTAAGGTACAATTCACTCTGAGGGCAGAAATATCTATCCTTATGCAATTGTTCACCACTTGGTTGCCCAACCCTCCCCCATAAACAGAAATGCCTCTAGAACTGACTCTCGTGAACAAGAGAACCAGTATTATGTTAAGACTGAAGCTACTTGTAGTCCAACTATAGAACTTCTTGCCAAAACTTCAATGGTCCCCGATTCTTTAAAAACAAAAACAAAAAAAACAAACAAACCAATTTTACTCAAAGATTAGAAAAAAAGAAAAAAGGACCCCCAGTATCTAATAATTAATGATCAATAGGAGACTAATTATACCTCTACACACATATTGTTTTAGTTCTAAGAGCCTATTGTTGACTACTTACTGTGCAGAGGTATAATTAGTCATGATTTTAATACTATGTTCTACATATTACCCAAGGACTATTATCTTTTCTAAAGGACCATCAGCAACTTGGAAATATTAATTAAGAAGGCAATTACAACAACAACAACAAAAAAAGGTAGAAAACAGGATAAACCATCTACCTCAGCTGGTTTGGAAGAAAGAGGAAAAAGAAAAGAAAAGAAAAAGTTGCAGATTTGGCACTAGAAGTCAAAGCTAAAAACAAAAAAAGGAAAGTATAGTACGAGACAGGGGGTACACACTTTTTATTTTAATAAATGCTACTTAAAATAAGTGAAATGGAAGTGAATCTGTGCCAGATACAGCTGCATACCTGAGATAGGGCTAAGCTGCTACAATGTATGCTGATCCACACTGGAATTGTGTCAGAATATCCCAACAGGAGCTTGGATTCCCGCACAAAGACAAATCAGACAAAGTAAAAGCAAATACTTCCAGGTCCTGTAGCTATTTTTGAGGGCTCTACTTCTGAGACCATGAGGAATTATTGTCATTACTTTACCAGTACAGAAAAGTCTCAATCATCAAAATGCATTATGGCAGCACAAATGCTGAGCAAACAGAGGACTATATCCTTTGTTGTGCCACATGAAAGGGAAAGGAAAAAAAAAATTTATGGTGCAACAAAAAGTGGTAATAGACTTGGCCACTTTTTTTTTCAATGAATGTCTATTACCTGCATGGAGGAAGAGCACAAGCAGCTTGAGCTGCTTGCAGTCTTCTGCCACCCTGCTTACAGAGGCACCCTGAGATTCTCTGGGTTCCCTGCTCGACCAGGCTCATCGTGGCACAGCTGATCAGCTTCATGTAACAATGTCTATTTCTAGCCAATGAGATGAGACTGGTCAGCACCACAGCCAGAGTATTGAAAACAAACAAACAAGACACTACTTAGCATGAAGCTGGCAGATTCAGTCCAAAACTTCTGTTACTATAGTTTAGGCATTTAACCCCCATACTCAAAAATTCGGGTCATGATCAAGACCCAGACCCTTGTGGGCAGAGAGATAATGAGCAGTTTCTTCACTCTGGATGGCAACTACAGCTGGATTAGCTATGGCTGAAGCTGCACCCCATCAGAACTGGTGGCTGGGACTGGTGGTCTGGTTGCCCTCTCCTAATTATACTGCTGCTTGTGGATAAGCACACACGTAGCCATTTCCTAATCCAGAAAGCCAGAGTTTGAGATCCTCACATAGGCTGAGGTAGTTAGACTGGCATGGGGTCTGAAAGAAGAGCACTGATTCTTTCAAGGAAAGGAGAGAAGGAACCAGGGGATAGCCTGAAGCACTGCAAATGTCAGTGCTAAATCTGAAATTCAACAGACTCTCAAATTCCACTCAGCCGTCACCTGAAAGTCAGCAGACACCAGTCTCCAGGATTAGCGGCCCTATTGCATCTGAAATTCAGTTTATGGGCTTGGCCATAAGTACCTCAATCTGACAAGTGCCAAGCTGTTTAAACCCCACCAGGTTTCACACAGTAGGTATTCCCTCCTCTCTTACCTACAGGGCTTTCCCTAGTGGGTGTTCTCAGAGTACATCTAATAGACTCTCTTCAGAACAGATGGCCAGAAATGCTGAAAGCAACCTAGAAGGCTAACCTGGCTGATTTTGATTTCCATGAGACAGCTAGGTGTGGTTTGGGGTTTTAATGTTCAATCCCCCTTTCTGGCTGTAGCCCGTAGGAGATGAGAGACCTGCTTACCCTGCAGCTACTGTTCCCAGACATGGCACACTCAAACACATTGTGCAGCTACAAGTAGTGTCCCTCCTAAGCCAACAGCAGCACGCGATGTCCATACAGCACTGTGGCTGGACTAATTGGCACTCTCAGTAACAATGATTAGCCCATGTGAAGCACTGCATGAACAGTTATGTTATTTGTGGTTTAAGAGATACTTCATACCTAGTAGCATTGCATGCTTGAATCTGCCACTGCTAGAAATGGTAAATTTGCCATGTAGATTTGGCTTAAGTCAGTGGGGCTTGGACATTTTAAAAATTCAGTCAGGGAGCAGTCCAAAGACCAAGTAACATGCAGCTAACAGCATTAGTTTGCCCTAAAGGTGAATACAATAATATGTAATGAAAGCGCATCAAACCAAATAAACACCAACCTCTGACTCCTATGCAGAGCTCAGACTCATAGTCCTAACTGGCACCCTGCATCTCTATTCTCCTCTCAGCCCCTTCTAAAATAGAACAGTATGTATAGATGGTCATTTTTTTTATGGATAAAATAACCTGTTTTGAAACCAGAAGGTAACAAATGAAAAGGGGAAAAATAACTTTTCATGGGGAGAGTACCTGGAGGGCCCATGTGAAGGACAAGACCACCTACTGGGAACAGAAAATGCTACTCCCAAATAGGACTGAAGATCAGTGAGAAAGGAGGCCAGGGAGTTACTGAGAAGTCCTACTGCTCACTCCTGCTCCCTGGCTATGTTTTCTACCACTGCTGTTAACACCTGGATGCCTCCAACCCACATTATCCATGTGCACCTCCCCCCGCTCCCATTAACTATATTTCCTAATACTCAGGGTTGCCAATTACCCATAAATTTATGGAGATACCAGAAAAAAACAAGCCTAAAAAAATCTGCCTATAAAGTCCATAAATAAACCAACAAACATAAAAGAGCAATCCATAAAAACACTAAGTAACCAGAGCTTAACTAAAGCTCCATTTATGAATAAGGCTGGATGTAGAAGGACTGACAGAGCACTACGGCACCACCTTGTGTCTCAACAGTAGCACTGCATCCTGCAGGAAGCAAGTCTCAGGGCTCTGTAGCCTGCAGCCCCTTCCCTAGGTCAACTCACAGGTAGGCAGACCCTGGTCCTTCTTCAGGAGTCTGTGCTAGGATTGGGGAAAGTGGGGGGCAGCATAGTGTAGAGTACATTCAAGGTTATCAGGGTATATGGGTGAGTAGGGGATCCCAGAGGTAAGGGCAACAAGTGTAAAACCACTGCCACAGTCGGGCAGGGTTGCCAACCCAAAACTTTTTTTTTTTTTTTTTTTTTTTTTTTTTTTAATTGATGATCTGCAAACTTTTCACTGACAACCAAACTTTACCATGGTTGGTGTTAAACCCGAAGTTTGAATCAGCCCCTTGTCCAGAGCCTAGCAGAAGGGTTATATTTACTTTACATAAAATTGAATATGCTAAGCTAAACTTACCCATTCTACATCAGTGGTTTAAAAGTACAGTAATTAAACTTAGCATATTTTAAAAATGCAGCTTTTCCTCCCTAATTAACAGCAAACCCTACATGAAAGGGGGTAGGGAAAAAGAGTAGCAAACCTGAGTTGTCACAGACTAGGATCTGGCAGCTCATTATAGAAGCAGCAGGGTAGATAGCTGAGCAGAATGGATGAGTTGTAACCTGCCACCAGCATCAACAGGTGTGACATCTCTTTGCACATAACGTGAACATTTTAAACATAGCCTGCCTGAACTATTATTGGAGTACTGAATGTGGGAGGAGGGTGGAATCCAAAGACATGAGAAAAGCAGGGCAAGATTTCAAAATTTTGTTTCTATTTAAAACAAACAAAAAACCAAAACAAAAAGCTTATTTACACAGAAAAAACAAACAAACAAACCCATGGAGAGCTATTGTGTTTGTTTGGCAGGCTAAATCCCATCATTAAAGCTATGAACCAGAACAAAACTTAGCCTTACAAATTTCAATTCAGCTTTAAACTAAATAGTAACTACGCTACTGTATCAGACATTTCTGTTACATAAGCACATGCATACCAACTGAAGCAATCTCTCTCTAACCAACACATGGCTTCAGCAGCATACATAATGATATTTCGTATCTAATTGTTTCAAATCAAGAAGAGCCACAATGATACACACTGGCATCATAATTAACATTGCATCAACTGTTGACGTGGAGATGAGGAATCTAGAGTACAGATACATGCAATACACTGGGCCTTAAAAACACCTGAGGATGGAAATCCCTCCACCTCTTCAGGTAGCCTGTTCCAGAGCTTCAACATCCTCCTCATGATTGTTTTTCCTCTTTGACCCTCCTGTTAGAGATTAAAAACCTAAATAGTCAGGCTTGTTTGACCACTGGCTCATTTGACATGGTATTAACACACATCAATTTTTAATTGTTCTCAATTGCTTTTCCAGCATACCAAAAGCCTGTCAAGCTACAACAATGCTGCAATCCTCTTCCTCAATGAAGAGATGAGATCACTCTGTTCACCAAGTTCCTGGGGTCATAAAAGCAACAGGATGGAGCAATAGCTATTCAGCTTTATTGCTTCCTATGGCAAAGATTGGGATCGATCATCTGCTCCTCCCCAGCTATAGTATTAGAAGGCTGAGGGACGCACACTTCACATACGCTGCACCGCATCCTGGTGCTGCTTCAGGAGTGCTGAGTGACACCATCAAGAGGCAGCCGCCTCCATGCTCTGGAAGGCGGAGGAGAGGCTCAAGCTTCTGATGCATTAGGTCCCAGCTGCCAGAATTGGGGCTGTATCCTTGCCAGAGCTCCATTATTTCTGGGAACCACAAAAGTTTCAAGGAAACATCTGGGCACAAGTGGTGACGGTGGGACTCCAGCCACCCTTCCTGGAAGAGGCTGAAAACCTAGTGAGCCAGGCCCAACCTCGTTTTGTGCATGCTCCTGACACGCTTAATGAAGAAAAAAGAAAAGAAAAGAAAAAGGGGAGGGGGGGGGGGGGTGGGGGGGAAAAGCGCATGAAGAGAAACCTCAGGGAGGATCCACCCGTTTGCTCATGCACTGGGCATGCGGGGACGCTGCTCCTCCCGGGGGTGACTCCTGGGGAAGGGAGCGGGAACGCGGCTCCCGGGGCTGCACTTCAGGTCAAACTGTGCCGAGGGGAAGCCAGAGGCTGCGCAGGGCGTGTCTCCCGACCCCCTGAGCCAGGGGCAGAGCCAGGCATCGCCTGTCCCCGCCCCCGCGCCCTCGACTCCCGCCCGCCGCCTCTTACCTTCCTCTGGCAGCGGGGGGGGGCGGGAAACCCCACTCCCGGCCCCGGCT
>NW_005842863.1:81845-84756 GCF_000455745.1 Alligator sinensis
GCCCCTCCCTCCAGCGGCACGCGCCGGCCTCCGCACAAAGGCTCCCGCTTCCTGGCAGAGGCGATGCTTTCCGCCTTACCCAGAGCATGGAGCTGCCGGGCCGGTCGCGGCGCCTGGCGGCGGGATCCCCTCCGCCCCCCGGGAAGTTGAGAAGGAAGACAGGATGCAGGGAGGGTGGGAGCTGCGGCTGCAGCTGCGGTTGCCTCGCCTCGCCTGGCCAGCTTAGCAGCGCCTCCCTGGTTCCTTTTTCCTCCTCCTCATCTCACTTCTTACACTCGAGGTTTTTTTTTTTTTTTTCTCCTTTCCCTTAAGTGTGGGGCGGAGGGAGGAAAGCACAGACCGCAGGGAGAAGAGGGCTGGTCTGCAGTCCCCCCGCCCCCCCAGCCACCCAAAAGGGCAGCTGAGGCAGGCTGGGATCTCAAGCATTTTCTAAACCCTTCCTGAGCTCATAGGGAAAGTGCTCCCCTTTATGGCCCAGGCAGCCGCCTGCTATTGCGCCCTGTCTGTCTCTCTGCTCCTCCTCTGCTTTCATGCCCAGCACGTTCATATTTTCCACTGTCACAACATTTCCCCTCCACCTAAAATATGCTTTTATGGCCCCCCCCTCCATTTATAAAAGCCCCACATGCAAATACCGTTATTAGGTTGGCTGAGGTAGGATTAAGGAAAGAGACCCACCTACTTGGCCTTTGTAGCAAGTAGTATCAGATTTTTTGTATTTCAGCCACAGCAAGAACTGTCTTCTGGTCCCTCCAATGTGTGGCCACAGCTCTAGGAGCCAGCTCTTTTAAAGCAGTATTACACCACCCATGTCTTACACAAACCTTAAATCATGTTAATCTGGCCAAGCAGTCTTCATGCACTAACTACCATTTTGCTTTATTAGAAGTAAAAGAGCATTAGAGGCGGAAGGGGGTATTGTACAACACCACACATTGCATCAGCATCACACTTTGGGGAGAAGTTCTGGTCCAGATCCAGAAAAGAACTTAGGTACGTAGTTAAGAAGTCTAATCCTTACAGTCCCTGCTCACCCCACATATACCTCCAAAATTTCATAGGACTCTCCAGTCTGGAGATAAAAGCTTCCTTTCTTACTCAGCTTTCTGCTTAGGGTTATATCATGTCCCAACAAGTGCTGAACAGCTCAGCACTTAGACTAAACTCGGTTGGGACTGCAAACCAGGCATTCAGAGGGCAAGCAGAGTCCAGGACTGAGCCAGGTCAGGGACTCAGGAGGTCAAGAGGGGAGCAAACCAAGTCAGGAAATCAAGATGCGCTTCAGCTGTAGGTCAGGAAAAGCCCTGCTGCCTAGACACTTCCTGTTACTTTCCCCGGTCTTATACAGAGGAAGTGGAGAGTCTGGTGGTGGTGGGAATCAGTTCCTCAGGTATCAGGGGTGTGCGTGTGCAACAGAGAGAGAGAGAGAGAGAGAGGGGAAAGAAAAAAAAAAAAAGGGACTCAGGCACTGATGAAGAATTTAAGTAAACCTCCATTCAGCCTCTGGAAACAAGAACAGGGTTGGGGTGGGTGGTTATGCTGGTCAGACCAAAGCCCTCTGTTCCAAGCCATAGGCCCGATGTGTCCCAGGTCTCTCACTTCCTGGATACATGCTGTAACTGCTTTGCTACCACAGAAGGGGCTATGTCATCTCATCATGGGATGAAAACAGATACAGCACTCACTCTTGTACGTGTCTTGGGTTGGGTGTGCTCTGAGCACATCTGTTACTGGATCATCTTGTTCAGAGAAGCACCCAAAGGTGACTTAATTCAAAGGTGGTTTAGGCATAAGACATGCTAAACTGCTCAAGATCGCAGCAGCTGGTAGCAGAACTTCTACTGGGCAAGAGCTTTACTGGCAAAAAAATTAGGCTATGAAAAGGGGTGCATGACATGATTATGGGAGTTTGTTCTCTAGGAAGGAACAGACTTGGCCAGCTGTCTCAAACTGGCTGCCCACACTGCATAAGCCTCAAAACAAGGCAAGTGCCAGTAGAAATTGCTCCAGTTCCATTCCTGACTGCAGGCTCTTCTGTGCCCCACTTCCTGTTTCTATAGGACTGGAGGGAGGGACAAGCAGTCCACTGATCAGTGTTTCTTAATCATTTTAGACTCAAGGAGCCCCTAAGAAAATGCCAGCTCCAAGACTTCACTCATTTATTGACTACAGAAAAATAATAATAGAGAAATTATTCTGTTACAAAGAACAGAGGAAGATCACAACAGGTCAGAATGGGTTTAATGTGATGGATTCCTCTTTGAAAACTCTAGGTTTATCTTGTGAATCACATTGAGATTTTGCATCTACATGCTTGGCATCTGGTGTTGCATGGCACCCTTAAAAAGGATCTTGTGGCACACTGGTTGAAAATCTTTGCCACAGACTGACATCTAGAAGGGCTCTTCCAGGGAATCCAGGATACATCTCATTACTATGCTCATGAAATAGGAATATAGATCTCCATACCTGACCTAAGGTCACAGAAAAAGTATGACAGAACTGGGGGGAGGGGGAGAGAAAAAAAAGCGAGCTGTTTCCCTGCTTTCCAACAAGCAAACTAACCCCTGAATCATCCTTCCTCTCAGACACGCCTTTTAAGCATGGAAACTGTGTTTGGGTGCCAGTTTCACCCCCGTGATTCATCCCAGATCAGCAAGCATATATTCTACCCAACATTTCAAGGTGGTCCAAGAACTTAGGAGAGTTGCAGGTACTGTGATTTTGCAGGGGCAGGCAATTATTTTTGGCAGAGGGCCGCTTACTCAGTTTTCACAAGCTGTTGCGGACCACATGGGTAGCCCCACCCCTTGACAGGTGCCCCACCCCCTGGTCACCATCTTGGGACCAATGTCACAGGGCCAGCACTGGTGGGGCCCAGAGCAGGGTATAGGCTGGTAGGGGTCTGGCT
>NW_005842863.1:84787-93826 GCF_000455745.1 Alligator sinensis
TGGCCCCTCTGTATTCCTGCTCCCCTGCCCGGGCCCCTGCCAGCCCCTGCTGGGGCTTCCTACTGGAGGGGCAGGGCCAAGCACCCTGCTGTTGCCAGAGCCGGTTAAGCTTCCGCTGGGTCCTACTGCCCCTGGTTCCTGTCATTTTTCACAGGAAACAAAGAGAGAAATATTAAATTTTCTCAATTTTTGTTTAGGGGCCCCGCAGGCTGGATAGAATGACCTTGCAGGCCGGATTCAGCCCGAGGGCCATATTTTGCCCACCCTTCGGTTTAAGGGAAACCATGTTAAAACAATGTTATTTTCCCAGCTGCTTGACCAATGCTGAGAGAGAAAAGAGAAGGGTCAAGGCAAACACTTTAAACCGACTTTGCTCCAGTGAGTTGCTCAGGACATTGGAAGGAACTGGTGGCTCTACTTGGTTGCTATAGGGAGTAGACATAGGGCATGAACATATAGTGGGTAACCTCAAAACAGAAGCTAGCTGCTGGAATACTTTCCGTTTGTACATTATACTTTTCCAGGATCATGAGTAAACATCCTCCCTTATGGAAAGGCAAAAAAAGGAGAGGAATGTAGGCCTCACTGAATAAAGAGATCAGTTTATTATTCACACCCCCCCCCCCCCCCTTACATGAAAGTTTTGCTAAAGCACTGGCCAGAGTAGGCCTGATCACATACCAGTTCAGGTCACTGAACTTTTTACATAAGCAAAGCTTGGAATATAGGCCAATTGTGCACTCCTTCCAGGAGTTGGGAGGGGAAGATACAAGGTCCAGTACCAGGTTGAGAAAACTGGAATGGGAACACCTAGATCAAGGTGTGGAACATACCCATAGTACAGAACAGTTCAAGATACTTGAGATTAGTGGGATGTAATATGAAGTTTTATGCAGTGATCAAAACAAACAAGAATGAGAAATTATGGGAACTTTACATTGGCCTAGGAGAGCCTACGTGGTGTTGTGCCAATACCTTGTCATGGGCATACAAATGTTAACACCTAGTCTATCAGATCACAAGTGTGTTAGGGCCATGCCTTATAGACAGTAAACCTGGCCAAGTCTGCGCTACTGAACCAAGCCTGTGGTCATTCTTTAGGACAGGATTGGTGTTGGGAATCTCCTGGCTGCAACTATTTGTTGGCACTGTAGTCCCTCAGACTTCACTGTCATCGTTGGGTGTTAGGGATGTATTTTCAGTGTCAACAATAGTTGCCTTGCTCTGGACTACTGACACAGCCAGCTCTTATGTGATCTTCACAACAACCAGCTGTGAAGAGGCTGCCAGGTAGCTTTCCCAGAGCAACATTAAGTACAAAAGCCCCTCCAATTAGGGATCAGCAATGTGAGTGAGGAGAGATCATAGGAAAGTAAGGGTGGAATGAACCTTATGGGATCATCTCTAGTCTAACTCCCTGCTCAAGACAGGATCATCTCCGATTACGAGTTCCCCTCAAGTTATGCGGGCTCTTTACGTGCAAATTTGCTCTTATGCAATGAGCCTATTTAGACCCATAATTGTTGTTATCGGTGAGGTAAATTTGCTCTTATGCAAATCAGCATAGAGCACCCCCCCCAGAAGGCAAGTGTGTAGGGGGAAGGGAAAGGGCCACGGCCACAGCAGCCCCAGCTGCCTGCAGCCACTGGGCTGCACCATGCCCTGAACCCCCAGGTCCTCTGCCTGTCCCCATTCACCCCAGCTTCTGCTGCACTGCCCTGGGAGCAGGTGATGCCAACTCCCCATAGTCACTGGGCTGCACTGTGCCCTGGTGCAGGCAGCTGGCACCAGCAGCTCCCGGGGCTGCTGCAGCCAGGGCTGGGGCGAGCGCTGTGCCCCACACCGCCCACGGCTCCGCTTGTCCACTTATCCCAGACCATGCTGGAGTGGCCCCAGGAGCAGCTGACATGGGAACCTATCCCTATTCATTACATTATAAAGTGGGTTCACTTTATGAGATTAGATTTATACATGCGTTCCTGGAGAAAGCAGCATTGCATAAAATTGAGGGAAGCCTGTAATGATTCCATACAGGTGTCTGTCTAACCTGTTCTTGAACATTTCCAGGAACAGAGACACCAGAGCCTCCTTAGGTAGTCCATTTCAATGCTTGACCACACTCATAGGTCAGAAAGTCTCCCTAATCTCCAACCCAAATTTCCTCTGCTGCAGTTTGAGGCCATTGCTCCTAATCCTAAAGCCACAGAAAAAAAGGCTACCTCTCTTTACTCTTCAGGTATTTGAAGACTGCTGTCAAATTTCCCCCCCCCATGTCTTCTCCAGACTAAATAATGTTAGCTCTTTAAGCCTTTCCTCATATGCCATGCTTCCCAGGTCTCTAATCATTTTTTGTCACTTTCCGTTTGGTTTTTCCAGTCTGTTTTTCAGGACTCTGCACTTGTCCTTGCTGACTTTCCTTTGATGGATTCCAAGCCATTTCTTCAGTGTATCCAGGATCTTCTGAAATCACCAGAGAATGTCTGCAGCTCTATCCATCTTGGTGTCATCTACAAATTTGCTAAGTATGCATTCAATCCAGTTGTCCAAATATTTAATGAAGTTTTTAAAGAATACTTGACTTTAGCAAGGGGTTTGTCCTCAATCCAAGTATATGATACATATTACTGGGAACACTGGTATATAGAGGGACAGCCATGTAATTATTTACTGTTCTTCCCACATTACAAACTTGGATCACTGCTCTCATTTCCCCCCCCCCCCAAATTGAAGCTAATACAAAGCCTTGAATAAAACAAAACAAAAACAAACCCCCCCAAAAACAAATCTCCTGGACATCAGTCAATATGCAAGATTCACCTCCTCTGTAGAGGGCTGATAACTGAAATCCTGTGTTGAGTACTCAAAACAAAACATTCCTTGGTAATATGCTATTTTAAGGTTTAAAATGGCGCTCACATAAAATGTAAAAAAAGATAAAAGAGCCTAACTGACAGAGGTCTGGGGAATCTGAAAGCCATACAACCTTCCTTACCAGAGTGTACTAACATATTCTGGATAGACCATTTACTGGAGAAATACAATAATAGAAAATACAGTGGATTTACTGAAGTGACTCAGATCAATTATGTTAAGTGGTTCAGTCTGTGTATGAAATACTTCTCTCACATGATATTGCAATCTAGTACTGACTACGTTAACATTTCTTGCAGCATATTGATTATGATCTAGGCAGAGCCACCAATTCATTTCACAGAGGCTACTGAAAAGCCACCCCATAGTGATGACTACTGTTTGCAATAAATGGTTTACTAAACCTCTGGGAATTTCTCATAATGAAAGCATTTTGAATTATGTTTCTATATTCTTCCATATAGTAATGATGAAATATATTACTACTATACAGGGTCATATAATAAAGTCTTTCACAGGGTTAACATTAGCTTGAAGAAAAAAATTGGAGGTAATATATTTTACATTTTATTTACATATTAAAAATGTTGCTGAAGAAATTCAGAATGTGAGCAAGGCTTCAAAACATGAAGGTAAAACACTGATAACTAAAAAATAGCCTAGTGGAACAACAACAAAAAAAGTCCCATATTAGATATTGGGAGGAGAATTCTATACCAGCAAAGTTATAAAGCCATCTAAATTTATTTTTTGTTCTTCTTTTAGCATCTTTTAAATGTTTATGAATCTGTAGACTGCCTTTTTTATTAGCATCCTTTTAAAGTTTAAAAAGGACGAACTGGGTCAGCATGCAAGGAGTTGTACCTCTATATAAGAAATGTTTAGGATTGGTTAGATTGGTTATTCCCATTATATAATGGGAAACTATTCTTATTAGTCTCTTCTGCTTACTTTGATCTTGGTAGCAAAAATAAGTAAGTAAATAAAAGAAAATCCAATAAGTGTTGGTGACCTTAAATGTTGATTTATGATTCATCACTTATGCTGATGCTTTAATGCTGATGAGCCAATTAATCCTCCTGTTGTTTCAATTACTATGATGAACAGTGTCAAGAACAATATTTAACATGTCAGTTATTTCCACTCAGGAGACTATGGGCAATTTGTCATTCTAATCTGGGAGCTTCAGACTCTGTGGGAGTGTCTACATGTTCTATTAATGTGTTATAGGCTTACTGCACAGTAAGCCTTCTCAGGGAGCACATCTACCCATGTGCCCTGTTGGAAACAAATATGCTCCCAATGTGAGCAGCCCAGTACAGAGCAGAGCAGGTGTTGCCCTGCTCCGCTCACCTGCAGTAGCCTGGGGGAGCTCCAGACTCCCCCAGGATGCTACCCTGAGGGGGCAGCATGGGGGCCAGTCCTGATGTCAAAGCTCTCCTGGCTCTGTGCACAACTGCCAGCTGTGTCCTGGTTTGTGCACATCAGAAGGGCCCACAGAGCTCTCCTGGCCCCATGCACATTGGGACACGCAGCTGCCAGTGAGCCTGGTGCCGTGTGGCTTCCCCACCTAGTTGCAGGCTGACTGGAAGCTGTCCCGCTTGTGGGGCAACTGCCGGTGAGCCCCAGGCTGAGTGAGGAATCTGCCCCCCCCCGGCAAGGGGCTGGGTGGAGCTGTCCTGCTTGTGAGAAACTTCTGGCCAGCCCCCTGCTGGGTGGGGATTCTGCGCTGAGTGGGGAAGCAAAGAGCTCTCATGCAGCACCAGGGGAAGCGTAGACAGACAGACACAGTCCTGGTACTGATTGGCTCCCAGATCCAGATCGAGAGAGAGAGAAGCTGAGCAGTGCCAGGACCAGAGACAGAACTTCCCCATCCCCTCAGACTCCCTGCTGGTGTGGCTGATCAGGAGCAAATATGCTCCCAGTCAGCATATACGCAAGCAGTACTGCACAGTAACTAAAACACAGTTAATCTACTACCTGTATTTACAGGCAGCAGAAGGCTAATGAGCAGTTTAATTTACTGTACAGTAGCTGCTGTGCAGTTATATAGTGATGCCTTGCTGCACAGTAGATTAGTCTACTACACAGTAAAGCATCTCATGTAGATGCATCCTGCATGTACTGTTCACAAATGACTCTAGAAAACAAATTCTTATCCCAAAGTTAACTGTTATCTGGAACTTAGAATTCCACCCTACACAAAATATTTTCCATTGCCATGGAAATAGATGTGTGCAGTTGTGTTTCCAGCTGTTAGCCAAGTAGCTCAGATGGGGAATGAGCACAATATGCCAGAAGATCCACATCTTAATGAAAAATCTTGGCTGCTTAGGGTTAAGGAGATGTAAGAAGCAACTGCAATGAGGTAATGAAATAAGAGGTAAGCTAAGGGAAGTGATAATAAGTGTCATCAAAAAACAAAAACAACAAATCTCCAGTGCTTAAATTTAGTAGTTACCACTGCAAAAAAATACCACTGATTTCCTATATCTATTACCATCCCAAGCAATTCTCCTTGTAAGTGTAACTTTTTATTTCTGTTCGTGGCCTCCATTTAGGATTTAAATTATTTCGGTGGAAATCCGAGCAAATTTGTTTAAACCTTTTTCAAGTTACACATTTGAAACGAGCACACACACTTCAGAATTGTTTTAAGAGCAATTTTATACATCCTATACAGATACAGCTGAAATAGACCTTCCACCTTAATTTGTTGTGAAGAACTAATTGATATTCCATGAAGTAAAGTAAGCAATTCATCCCAGGAGTTTGATATTTTGGAGGTCAAAAAGTCATTTTTTTTTCATTACACATGTAACCCTAGTAGTTGGGCCACTGGGGGAAGGGCAGGAGCAAAGTCCAAATTGCAGGTTAGAATCCAGGGTCTGGAATCAGGGATCAAGCTTGTTGAAGCCTCAACAGTTACCAGCTGGTTCATAAGCTGGGAAGTGGTAGCCGGCTGGAGACTTTGGCAGGTTTGGCCAGCTGGACAATTAGTCTAGACTAGGCTGCCTATTAGGGCATCTGGTGGTTTGCACACGACACAGGGGTTTAATTCTCCCTAAACTGGAGCAGTGTTTTTTTTAAAAACACTGCTTCAATTTAGGGCAAAATAAATCCCCATGTCATGTACACCCATGTTGGAGCCCGATCCTTACCTGCCTCTCCAGCGGCAGGGAGTGGAGAACGAGAGGTTCCTGAGCTGTGGGGTAGGTGGGGATGAGAAACAGGACTTGTTTCCCTCTGTAGCATTGGCAGCCTGCCCCCAGTTGGCACCCACCTGCAGGCACCCAACTTGGGCAGTCTCTGGGGACACCGCAGAGAAGGAGGGAAGCACCAGACCCCCCCCAACTCAGGCAGGCAAACTCCAGGTTAAGGAGGGAGGAGATCAGGCTTGCCACTCCCCTCCTCCCCCTTTCTGTGGAGCTGGCCTTCCCAGGCTGCTGCTGGGCTGCCTGCACAGCCCCTGAGCAACACAAAGGTTGGTGTTAGCCTCCATGGCTATAGGGTAGGAAACTAAGACTCCTCAGAGGTGTTATTACTTTGCACCGCCCCAAAGTCATTTGCTGTACCCCAAAAATCATTTAAAGTGCATTATGCTGCCAAATGTGCTACAGTGGCTGGAATTAATGTGCAATATACCACCGAATGTGCAAACAGCAATGCCATTAAAGCGGTGCAAAAGGCATTTAACCTGCATTAATGTTCCGTCTACAAACGCTGCCTGACACCGTGTTGTAACACAGTCCCACTCCAGGGTGGCTGTGATATCCTTGGATCCCCCTCAGAGCTTGTCAACTTCATTCTCTTTGGGCAATGTCCCCTTCTACACTCCTGTCACACTTTAAACACGTGATACTTTCAGGAAAGAAAGGCTGTCAGGGCTTCCCAAGTCAGACCTCTTCCTCTTGAATACAGATGACCTTACTCATTCCTTAAGGGCTAATTACATGAACTCCATCCTCCCCAATACCTATGTCTATGCCTCACAGATGTTATCAATCACTGTATAGCTAAGGCTTGCCTTCTCTGCCCACTCCTGGGTTCTGCCTCTCTCCCTCTGGACCAGCTAGGACCTCCTTCCCTTCCCTTAGTCCCTTCCACAAGCCACTGGATGTTCATCAGCCCTCAGGCCATACATTTTCTGTTCCACCAGCCCAAAGGATAAATTCCCAGCCCTAAGGTTACATACCTCCCAGCATACTCAGTGTGGGCCAGAGTCATTCCCTTGGCTGCCTGCTCAGGAGCTCTTTCTCTGGACGCTGCCAGGATAAGACTCCCCACTCCAGCTCAGGCCTGGGTTTATATCCTTCCTAAGCCTGGCCCCTTGTTGGTCAGGTGACTCCCTTGATTGCCACCTTAGCACTCAGAGGCCTCTTCCCCTCTTAAAAAGTGACAGGCATGCTAAACACCCTGTCACACATGCACAGTAAAGTTTTTTCTTTTTTTAAATTAACTAACATAATGGGAATTTTGACATAACTAGCTATGGATCAGCAGAAAGGACCCCTTGAGCTCAGAGCAAAGCTTATGTAGTTCCTGGTCTAAGTAGCAAGTCTGACAGGAAACTCTGGTTTACTGTTTTAGAGGCTAGTCCCTGACCCCACTGAAGTCAGTGAGTGCCATTTATCTTAATGCAACCAGGATTTAACTCCAATTTGAAGTCATGCTTGCAAACATTAGGATGCAGTATTTGGATCAGTGTCCCTTGCCCCCGCTGACCCATCAGCAAAATGGGGCACCCAACTCACAACGCATTTCATCTGTGCAAGTTCAACAACTCTCCTATCCCTAGGTCAGCTGCCTACTAGGTGGTAGAAGGGGACTCCTAGTCTCAAACCAAGACTTCATCCAAAGAGTCACCCACTCCAATACCAGCCCATGAAACAAACTTCATTCATTCTCCTAGGGCAGTTTAATAGTGCCCTTTCGGTCTGAGAATCAAGAACTACCTTTATTATTTTTCCCCCAAGAGGCTTGCAAGACAGCTCAGCAACCTTAATTCCAGTATACTGAAAATCTCTTGCTGCTTACTGTATACAGGCAGCTCCTTGTACAGACATGGTGCGCAGTAAACATAGCATTTAGCAATCTAGAGGCTTGCTGAAGCACAGACTTCACAGCTTGTTTGAACCAGCCCTCATTCTTCAAGACAAAAGAGAAACCCTGATAATCCATTTATATTTCAATTTGCCTAAGAAGGTGAGCTCAGCCAACACTATTATCATATTGCCATTTGCAGGGAGCCATTCTGAAGGAATTATACCAATCATTTCTTGTAGTGGGTTTGGAGGATTCCTCAGCTCAAACAGTCCTTTAGCTATACAGAGTTCTTCATTTCCTGGACCGTCCACCCTCTCAGGAACCAGCATAAAGCCCACTCAGTACCCAAACATTAATAGAGTTCACACAGGGTTCACTTACAACCCTTGAAGGCTTAACTCACAAACCCTGAGAGGGTGCCTCCGGCTGTCTGCTGCTTTCTTCCCACATTGCAGACCTCCTTCTCTTCCTTGGAGCGATTTTCTAGTCATGGTACTGTTGCCTCCAACTTTGCAGCCCTGGGTCTCTTCATAGGCCGAGGGCACCTATACACGAGCATGGAAACTGCTCTGACATGTTGGAATTCCAGCGCATTGGAGAAAACTTAATTAGAGTGAGATTCTGCTTTTGGCAGTTTATTCTTTACAGTATAAGGCTAATCTGAGGATTTTTTAAATAAACCCTGTTTAAATACATGCATGAACCCAGAGATCAATCCTTCTTCATCCAGTACAGCCTCTATTTTTAAGACCTATTTAACTGGTTATCAACAAAACACATGTTACAGATGACTTGTGATTAATCGAGTCTGCTGGAGACAGGTCTGCAGCACCACAAACCACACATGCATGCTCATCTAGAAGCACTCTGTCATTTCTTTAAGCTTAATAAGTACTTTATGTGCAGTAAACCAAGGATAAAGCTGAACTGTGAGGCACTGGGTCCTGGCCAACCCAGGTACTCGCGACAATGCTTGCAGCATTTATGAGAATTTTACCCTCTGGTCCCTGGTGGGAGTGAAAAAATCAGTTTATCCAGCTCATCTCTAGCATACAAAATAAAATCTAATCCAAAATGCATAATATTCTTTGCACTGCTGTGCAAGCCTAAAGTGAAAAGGGA
>NW_005842863.1:93836-98827 GCF_000455745.1 Alligator sinensis
TAAGTGGACTAGAGAGCACATTTTGGACTAACGTTCACATTAGTCCAGTTCATCAGCCTCTTCAATAAGCTGCAGCAAGAAAGTAGGCCCTCCTCATAGGACTGATAACAGTTGCATCTTCTAAATGTCAGATAAGAAAGTAGACAAACCATTTCAGTACAATCACTCTTACTCCATGGTCATTTGTGCAGGCCAAAAGCAACAGATACGTAAGGTGAGTTTCTTGCCTAAACAAAGCCACTAATGGCTCTCCTAACCTCGTTTCTGAAAGTCATCCTTGACATATCTGATTGGCTGCACATCTGGCTATGTGTATTGTAACAGGGGGGCTTTCTCGGGGCCAGTCTGTATTTGGCCCGCACACCTGTTTCTGGACCAACCACCCATCTCCTCATCTGCCATGCCTTGATGACACATAATTATGGTGTTAATTAGGTGGGAGGCTGCCCATTCTTGCCCCGATTCCAGGGGGTGCTATCTGCAGCTCCGTTCCTCCCCTACACCACAGACCAAGCCTCACAGATGGCATCCAGGTTAATATTACTCGCAGCCTGAGACTGGAGCAAATTGAGTCCAAAGTTGGGTTCCATGCACATGCGCATTCATACCACCTCCCTTCTCACAGGAGGCCTCTTCCACTCCACCCCTCTCTCACTGGGGCTTCTGGCATACTGCCTGTTACCGGGCCACACTTCACCACCCTGCTTCTACTTGAGCGACCCTCTGGACCATCAGGCTTCACTACTCACATACTGGCCTCGCCATGCAGCCCCTTCGGTTCCCATGAGTTCCCCTACTCTGCGTGGTCTGGCCTTGTGCCGAACCCTGGGCTAATTCCACCCCATGACCCTCACTGGGCAAATCTATATACTCACACACATATACTGGGCTCCCAGCCCTCTGGTTTCCCCCTCACTGGGGTTCCATGCCCATCCCCTCACTGGGGCTCCTTTTCTCCACCCCCTCACTGGAGCCACAGGGCTTCCCTCCTCAGTGGGGGATCAGGTGGCCATAGCCATGCCTGGCCCCATCTGGGTCTTACACACTCCTTGGGCTCAGATGGCCATAGCCATGCTGGCCCCCTTGTACCCACAGTATTGTGGGGTCTAGGGGTTAAGGCACCCCAACCCACCTTTCGCCAGGGTGGTAACTAGTGATTTTTTATCAGGGAAAACCAGGATCCCTGCTAATAACACAGCACAGTAGCCTATTAGCATGGTTTTTGCCATGATATGCTACTGTGCAGTGTTATTAGGCACAGTAAGCATTTCATGTAGATGCATCCAGCAATCATCTTGTGTAGATACACCCAGTATGTACCAAGAGCTATATATACTATAACTAACAGCAATCACATGGGGTGCTTTCTCCCGTTTCCCAAAAGGGAAACATGGTATTTGTTATCATGATATGCTGATTGCTTTACTTTGTGAAAGCAGCATTGAAGGAGCACACTGTTCTGAAAGCAAGAAGCAATGAGATGGATCTGAGACCCTGCAGGAATACAATTCATTCCTTTTAATTTTGAACCAGGGACAAAGAAAAGTCTGTTTCCTGCACATAACAGCTTTAGCTTTGCAGTACAGAGCTTTACTGTGTCAGAGCAACAGAGCTTCTTGTTAGAATCCATCTTACTCCTGAAGACAACTGTGTTTTGAGGTATGTAGGCCCAGATTGTTATAAGACATGAAGATACAATCAGACTTTGAAAACTAATCAATGCCCTTGAGGAAGCCATACAGCAATGAAGCACATGTTTGTTAAGTAATCAATAGACAGCATTTTTAAGGAGATGTGATGCTGAATTCTGTACTACTTGTTATTCCTGAGGTGGTTACATTGCTGAAGTCTTGTTGAGATGTGTCAATGGCATGCTTTATCAAACAAAAGGCACGGTAGATTCATAGATTCATAGATTGTAGAGTCAGAAGGGACCACAATAGATCATCGTGTCTGACCCCCTGCCCCTGGTAGGAAAGAGGACCGAGGTCAGATGACCCCAGCCAGGTGACTATCTAGCCTCCTCTTGAAGACCTCCAAGCTAGGTGATAGCACCACCTCTCTTGGAAGCCCATTGCAGATCCTGGCCGCCCTTACTGTGAAAAATTTCTTCCTAATATCTAACCTAAATTCACTCTCCACTAGTTTACACCTGTAATTCCTAGTCACTCCCTGGGGACCCTTAGTAAACACCTCTTCCCCTATTCCCCGTTCACCTCCCCTAATAAATTTATAGCAGGCCACAAGAACTCCCCTCAGCCGTCTCTTGTGAAGGCTGAAGAGATTCAGCTCTCTCAACCTCCCCCCGGAGGGTCTATCACAAAGGCCACTAATCATGCAAGTGGCCCTCCTCTGGACCCTCTCCAGATTCCCTGCGTCCCTCTTGAAGTATGGCGCCCAAAACTGGACACAGTACTCCAACTGCGGCCTGACCAGTGCCGCATAGAGGGGGAGCATCACCTCCTTTGTTCTATTAGTCATGCACCTGCTAATGCATGACAAGGTGCGATTGGTCTTGTTGATGGCCTCATTACACTGCTGGCTCATGTTCATCTTGGAGTCATACTCCAAGATCCCTCTCTGCCTCTGAGCTGCTGAGAAGGACACTCCCCAACCTATAGGTGTGCTGGGTGTTCCTCCTTCCCAGGTGGAGTACCTTACATTTATCTTTATTAAAGTGCATCCTATTTCTCTCTGCCCATTGATCCAACCTGTCCAGGTCAGCCTGAATCTGCTCCCTGCCCGTGGACCGAACCCTGTGGGACCCCACTGCCCACCTCCCTCCAGGCCGAGAAGGAACCATCCACCACCACTCTCTGGGTGCAGTCCCTAAGCCAGTTGGCTACCCACCTGACCATGCAGGTGTCCACTCCACAGTCTGCTAGCTTCCCAATGAGGATAGGGTGCGAAACTGTGTCGAAGGCCTTCCTAAAGTCCAGGAAGATGACATCAGCCTCGGTTCCCGCATCCAGGCAGTGCATGACCTGGTCATAGAAAGCTACAAGGTTCGCTAGGCAGGATCCACCTGTGACAAACCCATGCTGGTTTCCCCTCAGCATCGTTTCCCCTGCTGGGTCTGCACAAATGTGTTCTTTGATTATTTTCTCTAGCATTTTCCCAGGAATAGAGGTACGACTGACTGGTCTAAAATTACCCAGCTCATCCCTTCTCCCTTTCTTGAAAATGGGCACCACATTGGCCCTTCTCCAGTCCTTAGGGACCTGGCTGGAGCACCACAAGTGCTCAAACAGCTGTGCCAGCACCTCAGCTATTACACTGGCCAGTTCTTTCAGCAGCTGTGGATGGAGGTCATCCGGGCCTGCTGACTTGTACTCATCCAGCTCCTCCAGGAGCTCCTTAACTATGTGCCCCTTACAGACTGACTTCAATCAGAGTGCATTTATCAAAGTCAGATTGGCGTCCACAGGATGGAACACTGCTCACGGATGTTGTGAGAGTTTAGAGTCAGCGACTAATCCAGGAAACTGCTAAACTGTGGCAAAAATTGGCAAATTGTGTTTGTTTTTCTTTAATTGGTGAGAATTGCAACATGACATCCATTACCTCAGAATGTGTTCTTTTGCCAGCCAACATGAACTTCTCACTGACTTTCAGCTTGTTATCAGTTCTGCTTCATCCATAAAATGACCATAGCCAGGTTGTGGTTTAGCTGGAGAATGACAATTTGGTGTGTTGTATACAACTGAATGTCATTTTTCCAACATTGCCATAGAGCATTTCAAATCTTGCCAGATGTCCTGTAATGACATCCCTGTAAGCCCCATAAAAAGGTATCTTAGGTGGGGGGAAAAAAAGCGTTCTTTGGATGTTCACTTGTGGACATCGTGTTGATTTTTTCCATGGTAACAGTAAAGGGACAGTGTGATGCAGTCTTGGACTTCCTAGGAAGTCTTTTCACCCTCCTTGCATTTTTAACTTACAAAATGGGAACTGAGCTCCACTGTCATTTCAAAGTAAAAAAATGTAGCTTTCTAGCATATTTGATCTAATTAAAAATGTCTGAGACAAGTGGAGTTGCCTCTGCCACTCGCTAAGGCAACAGATTTTTGTTTAAAATGGGAAAACTAATGCACAGGTTTTCCATTCTCTGCAAGCATATATCCCTTTTAGGAATAGCCAGTTGGGGCACCCCCAGACGAGTGTAGATGTGCAGTATGCAGCACTGCAGACCCATCTACAGCACCGCACACTGCACACACTGCACATGTAGGTGCTGCTAATTTCCAGCGTGGGGAGGGGGGGGTTGACCCCTAAAAAAGTGGGGTGGTGCATGTGATGGCAGTGCGTGCTACCCAAAACTGGAGCCTGACTGGTTGGAGCCATGCTACAGCTGCTGGCCAGGTTCCTTGCTGCAGGATTGTCTCAGCTGCAGCTCCTGGAGGTCCCAGCCTCCCCTACCACATGCGAGGCAATGGGCCATGTGCCAGAGTGCACATGGCACAAGCATTCCCTGGGGACAAGAGGCAGCAGCACAGATTGTGCCTCTGCTTTTTGTCCCCAGGGAAACACACATTCCCACTCATAGAGACATCAAGTCCTTATTCCCCTATTCTCACCTATTTTATTAATCCTAAATAAAGAAGAAAGAAACAAAAGAAAGATAAGCAGCAGCCCGTTACTGCATACTGTTTTTTTCTAGGAAGAGGGGTGAATGACTGCAACAAGTTATAGCAAATCAATTAGGAGAAATTCTTGGTACCGCTATCCTCTACAAAGTCCTGGGGATTATGTTAGTGCTTTTTCTTAGATTTGTTCCAAGGAAAAGCCTCAATGTCTCAGAAAGGACAGCTCTGTATGTACTATCTAGATGTTCCCCAAGTAGACCTGCAATGAAGAACTGTTGCATAATGTCTTTTGAGAGTATATAGTGACAAAATAGTATTGGCTCCTTTTTCAAGCATAAGAAATGAAGGGATGGATACCATGAGGACACAGGAGGAAAATAAGAAAGCCTTCAAATAGCTTATGTC
>NW_005842863.1:98837-105950 GCF_000455745.1 Alligator sinensis
CAGCAGGAGCTATTTCCTGAAGAACACTAACAAAATTTTGAAGAAACTGGAAAACTATTGTTAGAGAGTCCCTGACTCACTTTTAAGCCTTCCATTATTTCTCTTGTTTTTATCAAAACATAAACCTTTCTTTGGCTCCTTTCCAAATATCAATACTTCTCTTGCCAACAAAACAGAATTCAGTCTCTCTGAGGTACCTTATATCAAATCAACCAGCTCCCATCAAGTGTGGAAGGAGGGGGAAATGTTATTACAGAAAACACAAAGAATTGAATGTATTGTATGTAATGTATTGTTCACATGGGCAGATCCAGAGGGCATGCAAAAGCATAGCTACATCACCCTTTCACTGTGCTACATGTGAACTCTCTGCATGGGACCTGGTTTGAGCCCCGATTTCACTCAACTCTGGTGCCCAAGAGGATGAACACTGTCACCTCTGCCACTCATCCTTTCCTTTCCCCTGCTGCCGAATTCAGCAGGATGGAGGAGGGAGGGGAAGGATGAACAGCAGCAGCACTCACCCTCTTAGCTTTGAAGACATGCAAAAACAGAGACTCCAGCCAGACCCTGTTCTACTCAGTTGGTGAGCTCAGAACTCACTGCTCATGTGGAAATTTGGTAGGAGCCTGTGTTGACCGGGCAATGAACGCAGAGCTCAGTGGGCATGAATGTCACAGCCACAGTGGAGGGGCTGCATCCCCCTTCCCCAGGTCCTAGATCTGCTACCATACAAGGGGTTGTTTGTTCCAGTAATATCAGACAGGGAGCAACAGGGCAATGATCTTTATTATACAAAAAAAAATGTTTACTGGATGCTTTTCAAGAATAATAGCAGGCAGAAATAGAAGATAAACACCATACAGAATAGTACCAGCTACTGGCGGGAATGCATACACATATACAGAACTTGTTTCTCCCTCAGAAATTCATACTAAAACCTATTCAGTACTGCAACTTGAGCTGTCATTTGTAGACTGTAGAAATGGGCCCTGTCACTGCTGCAATGCATGAAGGGAAATTTTAAAAGCGGAAGTCAATGATTCTTAGCCAGTGCGAGGTGGAACCTTGGGATACCCTGACATCCTTTCAGGGGTGCTGCTGGATGTCACACAGTGTTATCACTGCTATGCGTGCAAACATGATTCACAAGATAAACCCAGGAATTTCAAATAGGAATGTTAAAAACATTTTGACCTGTTGTGGTCTTTTTGAGTTCTTTGCAATAAAAGAATTGCTTTATTATTGGTTCATAATAAATAAAAAAAGAGTGAAAACTAGGAGCTGTCATTTTTTGAGGGGTGCAGGATGCCTTGAGACAAACAAGGTTGAGAATAGATGCTTTAAGTAATATATATTGAAAAGTAGTTAGTTATTAGGGGAAAGCACCACCTCCCTTGGAAGCCCATTCCATATTTTGGCAACCCTTACTGTAAAGAATTTCTTCCTTATGTCCAATCTAAATCTACTCTCCTTCAGTTTGTGGCCATTATTTCTGGTAACCCCCGAGGGGTGCCCTGGTAAACAGAGTGTCCCCTATTCCCTGCTGACCCCCCCGATAAGTTTGTAGATCACCACAAGATCGCCTCTCAGCCTTCTCTTGCGGAGGCTGAAGAGATTCAGGTCCCTCAGTCTGTCTTCATAGGGTCTTACCTGCAGGCCCTCAACCATATGAGTAGCCCTCCTCTGAACCCTCTCAAGGTTATCCACATCTCTGTTGAAGTGAGGGATGATCCCTCATTGAATGAGCTTTAGTTAAAGTGCCCCCACTGCCATTTTGAAGCACAAGATGGTGAGTACATGAGATGCTCTGAGCGCTTTAATTAGAGCGGCTCTTGGAGTCACTCTAATTAAAGTGCTCCCCTCACAACCACCATAGAGACCAACTTGCAAATGTAAAGATGCCCTTAGAGGCTAACTTGTTCAGAAAGCCCTAAGATTCATAGCTGACAGCTTACTTTGTTGGATGTTATAAATGGACTTGCAAAGAAGTATTAAAGACAAAGGAATAAAGTTATTTAAACCCCAGGAACAGGGAAAAAGGGAGAAAAGAATACAGGGAAAGGGCACTGCTGAGAGTGGCAAAGGTAGGAAGAACAGAACAAAAGGGATAAATGAAGTTAACCCATTGAGGGACATAAAAGGGTTATAAAAGCTAGTCCAGGAAATGAAATAAGAATCTAGAGTCCCTGATGAGACCAAATTTAACATCATCTAGTCTGTGAATGATTTCTTCCACAATTCTGCATTCAGGTTAGTTTTTAAAGTTTTGTTGCTTAAGAACAGCTACTCTCAAGTCAGCAATGCAATGTCTATGAAATTTAAAATGTTTTGCCACAAGCTTTTGTGTACTTCTGGTATTGATGTTAGATCAGTATCCATTCATTCTTTTACATAGGGATGCCCCTATGTCTTTAATGCAGACAGCAGAGCTATATCATACATGATGTTGATAAAGGAGCAGGTGAATGAACTATGAATGTTATAATCCATGTTGCTTGGTTCAGTGATGCTGCTATTTGTGTTGATGAAGTACGTAGTACAGCTGGCATGTGGGTTTGTAGAAAGGCCTGATGGCTTGGTGGGACTAGGAGTTAGGTAGTCTGTTGCTAGAGATATTGTTTGAGGTTAGGTTAAGCCTGTTAAGCCAAGACAGGTTTGTTCCCCAAGACTACTATAAGATGGCCATTATTTTCCAAGAGGACTTGGAGGTAATTAATGATGTGTCCAAGGTGTTTAAACTAGGGACAGTAGGTGATAACAGGAGGGATTTAGTTGTCTTTGTCATGGGGGTTGGTATTGTAGTAGTTTGGAGCAGGGTCCGAGTTTGGCTCTGTTGATCTGAGTCTTTATGGTTTGGGGATTTATTGTAGGTATAGGAATCCAGATCCCTAAAGTGTGCATCCTGGTCAGTGGGCTAAGAGCAGCTATGGAGAGTTTGGCTGTAGATGATGGATCTAGTGGTGTGCTTAAGATGAAAGCTGGTGCTGTGGAGGTAGCTGTACCAGTTGGTTGGTTTGTGATACAATATGGTGCTGATATGGCCATTGCAGTTTCATAGTGATGTCCAAGATATGAATTTGCTGGGTGGAGTATTTAAGTGTCAGTTTGATGAAGGAATGGAAGTTGTTAGAGTCCTAGTAGAATTTCTCTAGAGATTTCTTCATGTGTCCATGTGATGAAGATGTTGATCCAGGGGAATGAGCAGGCAGCTGAGGAGGAAATAGACTTCAAGATCTGTCATAAATATGCTGGCCTAATGGGGTGGGGTGTGGGGGAGGGCATGCATGTGCTATGGTAGTGCCATTTATTTTCAGGTATAAGGAGTTTCCAAATCCAAAATAGCTATGTGCGATGATGACAAAGCAAAAGAGTACAATGGAAACAGAAGCAGTGACATCATTGGGGATAATGGTGCTTATGATGATTTGTATTGCCTCCTCATGGGACAGATGTTGGTGTATAGAGACATGACATCCATGGTAGCTAATAGGGCTGTGCGAAATTTTGCTGGGTGTTTTGTTTCGAAGCTGTTTCAATGTGTTTTGAGCTCAAAACAATGAAATTGAAATGAAACAAAAGCCTTCGAAACAACTTTGAAATGAAACAAGGGCACTTGAAATGTTTCAAAAGTTTTGAAATGTTTCAAGTTTCGAAGCCTGGCTTACTTGGCTTCAGCGTTGGTCCCAGCAGGCAGCCTCTTGTCATCCAGGGAGTTTTCTGGCACAGCCCCCAGCCCTCCCAGGGAGTGCGGGCTCCAAGATCTGCATGCCAGATGACAGCATGCTATCGCTGCCGGCTGGGGCCAGTGGCAGCACCAATCTTCCCAGTGCTGGGTGTGAGCTGCGCCCGGCACTGGTCCCAGGCAGCAGCAGCAGCCTCCTGTCATCTGGCAGGCAGATCGGAGGCCCACACTCCCGGGAGCAGTCTGGCAAAGCCTCAAAGCCCTCCCAGGGGTGCAGATGGGCCCCTGAACTGCCTGCCGGATGACAGGAGGCTGCTGCTGCCAGGTGGGAATGGTGCTGGGTTTAGCCCATACCAAGCACCAGGAAGAATGCTGCTGCTGCTGGCCCCAACTGGCAGCACCAACATGCTGTCATCCGGCGTGCAGTTCCGGGGGCCTGCCCCCCAGGAGGGCTGGGGGCTGTGCCAGAATCCTCCCAAGGGGTGCGGCCCCCAGATCTGTGCTGGATGACAGGAGGCTGCTGCTGCTGGCTGGGACCAGCACTAAAGGCAAGTAAGCCTGATTTCGAAACTCAAAACATTTAGAAACTTTTGAAATGTTTTGAATGTTCTTGTTTCATTTTGAAGCTGTTTCGAGGGCTTTTGTTTCATTTTGATTTTGCTGTTTCAAGCTTGAAACGCATTGAAAAAGCTTCAAAATGAAACACCCAGCAAAATTTTGCACAGCCCTAGTGTGGGCCTCTGATCTGCCTGCTGGATGACAGGAGGCTGCTGCTGCCACCTGGGACTGGTGCTGGGCACAGCCTGCACCCAGCACTGGGAAGATTGGTGCTGCCACTGGCCCCAGCCAACAGAACCAGCCTCCTGTCATCCAGCAGGCAGATCGGGGGCCCACACCCCTGGGAGGAGTCTGGTACAGCCCCACAGACCTCCTGGGGGTGCAGCATGCCCCTGGATCTGTGGGCCAGATGACAGGAGGTTACCACTCCCTGCAAGTGACAGGAGTTTTGCTTGTCAACACCTTGAGGTGCAGTTTCCCAGAAACCTCTGCACTTATTTCCTTTACACTTGGAAGGCTTCATACCCTCAGAAGGGGCTACCATCCCTGCAGGTTTCATCCAAATCAGGAAAGAAATGACAAAGTTTTCCGCATTTGCATGATTCCCCATTATAGCCTATGGGTAAAACGTCGAAACAGCATTGAAGCAGCGAAACAGTTTCAACAAAACAAAATGGAACAGTGTTTTAGAAATGAAACAAAACTCGAAATGAAACACTGTTCCATCAAAACAGAAGTTGAAGTGGAACGGTGTTGTTTTGCACAGCCCTAGTTGCTAATATGATGTTTGCTGAGGCCTAGGTTAGGAAGTCCGTGGTATATGTTTCAAATAGCTGGAAGCTCCTTTGGCTCATAGGAATAGTATAGTAGATGTAGCCAGAAGGTCCCTCTGGGATGGTGCCAGTTCCAAAGACAATGGGGCATCCTGTGTTGCCAGGTTTGTAGATACTGAGTAATAAGTAATAAGTGCCTGGCCTGGGTTCCCAGGGCAGTAATCATAAATCTTTTCCTGTGTTTCCAAAAGTAGCACCTTTAAGAAGTTGCATAGTTCCCTAATGGCATTGTTCCACGGGTCAGGAGTTTGTAAAATGCTATGTCTGAAACTTAATAACTCTTGATGTTTTATACATATGTTGTTTTTAAGGCTCTTTCTACAGGATTGAGGTTGTAATGTAAGCATGTTTGGTTTTTTTTTATCTCAGCGTGGATGTGGAGACAGAAACAGTTTATGTACAGATCCAGAAAGGGGCAGTAGCCCTCAGATGGAGTTCAGGAGGTATCCTTCCTCCTATGTTGGGGAAGGGTCAGATCATTGCATGGCTCCATGCCAAACCTACTGGCTAAACTAGATTTATGGCCAATTGATGTTGCTGGTGTATTTTGGTGCACTGATCTTTTTATAAGTCTGTTGCTCAGGATCTGAAAATGTTTTATGTTCTACTGCCTTGATAAGATTCTCTTTTTAACACAGAGTTGGGTAGCTATGTTAGTCTGAAGTCAGACAGAAGACTAAATTGTTGCAATCAGTTTATACCATGTGCACAATGCATAAGGCTAGCCTACAATTCACTTTAACAGGTATAGTATACCCTCATAGGACGTGTCCACACATGCAAGCACGTGCGTTTGCAGCAGCTCAACTAGAAGTGGTGCAAATTTGAGCAGGGGCTCTTTGCTTCAGCGCACGTGCCCGGACATGCACTTTGGTGTGGGGCAAATTGTGCCACTTGGGGCAAAATAACCTGGCCTGACTCCTGGATCTGCAGCCAGGGGGAGCTAGAGACCGGGGCCAGCATTTGTTCACCCCCAGGGGGGCTGCAGGGGCTCCCACAGTATAAAAAGCTGCCCTTCCCTGGCCCCATCAGTACAAAAAGCTGCCTGGCAAGTAGCTCAGGGTTACTCGCTCTCAGGAGCTTCTGGGTCCCAACCACTTGGTACCTGGGAACACTACCCCTTGTGCCAGCTGGACTGATGAAGCAGCCCTGAGCATTCCCTGCACCATTTACCCACTACTGCAGTCTGGCAGTGGGGGCTGCTGCCTGGCTGTGACCTGCTGCGCACCTGCCAGACCCGGATGGGGACTGCATAGCCAGTAGAGGCATCTGCCCCTCTGGGTCAGCTGCCAGTGGACTGTGGCTGCAAAGTTGGCCTTTGTGTAGCACTACTGCCATGTGTGCCCCCTGCCCAGCCATCTGGGCAGCTATCGCCGGGAAGATGTTCCAGGTGTGGTGGCCTGCTTTGAACTGTCAAAGCATGTCCTCTTGGCCCCAATTGTCCAGGAGGTCAGCCACCTCCAACTGGGTCTAAGATGCCAGCTCCGAGCAGGCTCCTCTGCCTGGGGCCTGCCATTGGCGTCCCTAGCAGGAATTCTGGTGTTCCCTATTTGAAAACTGAAAAATCCCTGAAAAAAACCCCCAAAGTTACTTTGTAAAATACCCTGAAATCCATGTTCTTCCACAATTAAAACAAAAGACCACAAGATACATAGATATATATAGAGAGAGTGAGAGACAGAGAGACAGCCATCAGTTGGCAATGTTTTATCGATATATCTACAGGGATAAAGCAATTTGGAAGCCTACCAGTGTCTCTATCATCATAATAAAGTGAATTCTAAATACCTATATGTTTTGCTGCCCCCTAAAGGGGCCACAGCCCCTCCCACAGGGGCCACAGCCCCCCACAGGGGAAACAGACCCACCCACAGGGGATATAGTCCCTCACAGGGGTTACAGCCCCCCAACAGGGACCAAATGGCCCCTGCAGTGGCTACCACCCTGCCACAGGGCCCACATGCCCCACCCCACTTGCTCTCCCAGCCCCCAGATTGCTGCCCCACCTGGCCCCCTCCCCCGCTTGATCCTGCAGCC
>NW_005842863.1:106429-127245 GCF_000455745.1 Alligator sinensis
GCAGGGAAAGGATTGGGGGAGATCAGGGGGCAGACAAGGGGTGGGGTAGGTGGGGCAGGGATCTGGGGACTGGGGGAGTGGGTGAGGCTGGCAGGGGGCCCCCCCTAGGCCCCTCCCCCCCTCTCTCTTCCTCCAGCTCCCCCCCTTACTCACCAGCACTGGAGCTAGGGTCCAGCTCCCTACAGCTGGCATGCTGCCTGTCCTGCATGGGCAGGCAGCATGCTTCAGCACCAGGGCCAGGACCAGGGCCAGGCATAGAAATGCTCCGACTGCTACCAGAGTGTCTCTGTGGAGGACCCAGCCTCCGGTTGCCTGCCCTGTTTTTTTTCTGTGTTGATTTTTTTTACCCCTGTCTAATTTTTCCCCCACAATGTAAATTTGCAGCGCGGGGAATGTTTTCTTGTTCTTGCACATGCCTCTTGCAGATTCTCAAAGGACTTTGGGACGCTGCAAGGTGCATGGGCGTGCTCGTCTGGATGCGCCCATAAGAATCAAAATGAAGGTCCAATCAGCAGAAAGGAAGTTTTGAGACAAAATTGAATTGGTGTTAATTCCTTGTACTATCAAAGAGTTATCCCCCCAAGTGGGCTGTGAGCCTAGTTTCCAACTTTTCCAAGTTCTATTTCTGTTAGACATTGGCTTCCCCAGGAACACATTTTAACTATGACATGGGGCACCAGTAGTGACCTAGTAGCGAACACTGAGACCAGAGTTAGAGATAGGGAGGAAGATACTGCAAATGGAATTTTTTTATTGGACCTCTTTTGGAATCAGGCCCCATCCCCTGCCTGCTCCTGCAGCTGCCCTCCCCTGACCCTGATGGCTGCCCCCCCAGCCTCCTCCCCCTGCCCCATTTGAGAGCAATTGATTGCAGGAACACCCCCCCCCCCAAAAAAAAACAAACCAAACAAACCAACCCAGAACAAAATGAAAACCTACCTCCATTCCCTTTAATTGTCCAATTCCATGTCACTACTGGTCTCTCTCTTTAATAGTGTTATATACTGTCATGAATGCATAAATAATAATTAATGGACAAGATGGTGCTTCCATGAGGTGAAGAGGCAAATCACCCAAGGATACACACATCTTAGCCCATCTCTGTAACATTTTCTTTCAAACAATACTGACAGAGCTGCAGGCAAGCCATTGATATTACAGGCAGCCACTGGCTCTGACTGACAATGATAAACCTTTTTACACTTCTGTACATTTCTTTGGTCACAGAACAAAAATTGCTTTTTGCACTTAATGGATGTTGGGGTCTGGATTAATTCGCTGTGAGCTGAGAAAAGAAACATATTTTACCCCTGTCTTCTAACTTCAACTAGTACAGAAAGCACAAGTGGCCTCATCCTTTAATAATACAGACAGAGCAGCAGGTAAGCCATTGATATTACAGGCAGCCACTGGCCCTCATTACCTCAAACTGAGGAGAGCAGCCTGGTCACCTGCTTCCTTGTAGCTTGTAGGTATAGCCATACCCAGTCCCATTCTTATAGAATAGGACCTCAGTGAGGTATTGTGGGAAGCTCTACTTGAACGTGGGCATGGAAAAATGTTACGGAGCTGGTCTAAAGTTGGGGTTGGTAGTATTGGTCTGACAACTCCACTTTTGAATTTCTGGAATGTTGTCTAGTAAAGTGAAAAGTGAAGGCATGGCTCTCTCTTCCCCGAATGTCACAGTGATAGCAAAGTAGCCACATCAGGTTGATCGGTCACACCCATAAAGTGCTCCCAAATTGTGCAGCAGCATTATGGTCCTCCCATTCTTATGCCACGTGTGTGTGTGTGTATGTGCATGCCTGCACATGCACATATTTATGAAAGAAATCATCTCCAGATTTACCCTCCATTTCCTACAAGCAATACAGAGGAATTAGGCATCAAGACAGCCACAATCCATTTCTCATTCAAGCATATGAAATATAAAAAATGTCAGTGTTTAACAATGATATTGATTTAGCTTTTCTGATTTACCAAAAAAAAAAAAAAAATACTGGAAGACTGAGTTTGTTTGATCAAGCCTTTATTTGTAATGATAAGAAACAAAAATATATGTTATTCAGACAGCTCTGAAGTTGGATCATATGACTGGGTTGCATACTTAACAAGGAGTAATATGAGAAATTCCAAGGGTTTTTGTGCCTTTAGGATTCAAAAGCCTTCTCTTTCTTGCTAAAAAAAGTATGTTTTACCCTCAGGGTAAGAAAACTGAGAAAATACAGGCTTTAATTGTACAAGAAGGTACATAACATGGGTGCCTATACACATGCAGTGAGGCTGCTCTGATGCACTGTAATTACAGTGCGTTGTAATTACTGTGCTCTACCAGACTCCAGTGGCATGTGTATCAGCGTTCCCATGCTGAAAAATGGTGGTGGGGGCGATTTAACTAAAGCTTGTTTGACAAGCTTTAGTTAAAGTGCCCTCACTGCTATTTTTTAGCACAGGGACGCTGATACACGAGGTGCTCCGGGTGCTTTAATTAGAGCGGCTCTCAGAGCCACTCTAATTAAAGCCCCTCAACCCTACAGCTTCCTGAAGCATGTATGTAAATGCCTGGTGACGCCAGCAGTATATCCCCATGCACGTATGACCCTTCCAGTTTACCTCACAGTAAAACAGAAGGGTCTCAACCTTCACTGGAATTTTATCACAGAATACATCAATAGATTCTAGTTATTCCATGATAAAAACCCCATGCTTCTTTTTTATAGCATCACAGATAAAACCTTAGAGGGGTCCCAGAGGCCTTTACTTTATCACAAGGACAACACTTTTGTCCTGCCTTAATTGCACATGTAGATGCATTCACTCAGTGTAAAGGGGTAGCAGTAGGTGTAAATTAGAATATGTCAGCTGGAGGCTAGAGGTGAAAGCACATCTGTTTGTGACTGGCCTTTCTGTGTATTGCATCTAGCCTGCTTAATTCAAGTGCTGCAAGTAGCAGAGAGACAGAAGATTTCCCTTCTTTAAACTATCCTTTACCTTTCCATCTAGTGGGAATTTTTTTGGTTTCCCCAAAAAGCAGGAATGGTTTCAATTCTTTAACAAAACCCAACAGCAGAATAATTCTTTCTTATCTCAAAGAAGTGTTTTTGGCAGTAGCAAGAGATTTTTTACAAAAAGAATCCTCTAAAGGACTATAGTAAATGCAGATAAAAGGAAGTGACACCTCTTTTAGTTTGAGGAATGATTTCATTTTTGAACTCAGAGTATTTTCACTTTTTGCTCTCCTCATGTATGCTTAGTCAATGTTGACTAAGTCTTCTGTAGGGTGGCTGTGGATGAGAGCACCATTTACAGAAGACCCTGAAAGACAACAGTTGACAGGGTAAGTCGATAACAAGGTCTTGACACCTGCAAGGATGATATCCCTTCAGCTTGATAGCAGCTACTTATTAGAGGAATAGCCATTCAGTAAGAAATTAACTTAAGATGCCATATAGATTGATTTCTTAAGCAGCACTAATTCTATTGTTAGACACTCCTGAACATAGTCATCAGTGATCATAAACAAAAGCAATCAGGAAAGATGTTAAGTTGTAAATGTAAGGAGATATGACAAATGTCAAATTCTTAAAAGAATTGTGCAGGAGCTCAAATGGAAAGCTTCTTGAACTGAAGAAGGTCAGAAGTATGAGAAGGTCAAATTAAAAACACTGTGCTGCATTTCAAATTAGTTGTTGTCTTGCTTGTACCAATTAATCATTTAACCCAAAGCAATAATGACATTTCTCATTTCTTTCTGCCTCAAATTAAGAATAATGTTCCCCTGCTTTGCATCTTGGAATCTCAAGTTATTGGCAAACATATATGATGTATGGCAGAAATGTTATCAAGATCTAATGTCTCCCATCTCTTTGCTTTAAATACAGCACTGTAGACATTTGTAGTACAAGAATGTTGTCCTAAGTATATCCCACAGAGGCAAGTTATCTGCTACCTGATTTATAAGCCTACTCTCAATAACACTTAGGGAACGATGCTACTTCAAACATTCTGCTATTTGGTGCTTGGCATAAATGTTCAGGTTAAATGAAAACTTTCCTGAATTTGCTTTGCCATCCTGACTAGAAATATATTCCTAATGGGTGTAAAGTTACTGAGAGAGGACACCTAGTGGTAGTTTGTAGTAAGTTATAGATCAGCACTAAACTTTTATGAACTGTTGCAGATATTTAATAATGCTCACAAAATAGACTAGCACACTATTGCCTCCTCTGTCCCAGAATGATAGGAGGCAGAATAGATGTACCTGTAAAAGATTTTTTTTTTTTATATAGCTCTTTTATAGTTCTGCTTGTATAGTACAAACCCTCAAACGCTGCCATTCATTCGAACATTTGAACCATTACTATAGCCTAGTGTGTCATGGTCATCCAAATTGGATGATAGTCCTAAGGCCTTTCTGTAAGATAAAGGATCAAGGGTGACCAGCCACTTCATTCAGGTGAATAGATCTCAATCCACCAATCAAATGGCCATAGAAAACAGTGGCTGAAGGCAATACAGGTCAAACTGCAGTGAGACACAGGTCATGTGATGTAGCAGCTGAACGAGAAGAGCAACTGTGAGGAAATCAAAGACAAATGTGGAAAAATAACAAACAGCTGTCATAGCTGGAGAGAAGGGATCAAGAGCAAGGATGGGAGAACTTCAGAAAAGTCATAACTATCAGCTGGCCTGATGTACAAAGAGTAAAGCATAGGAGCAAATAGCATGAAGGGACCAGCAGGGTGGAAGCAAGCTCCTTTCCCCTCCCACTCTCCTCCACACAAAATTACAGTGTTTTAAAGACCAGTGCACTTGAAAGACTATAAAGCAGGGGTGGGCAATTATTTTGGCTGGAAGGCCACTTAATGAGTTTTGAAGAGCTGTCGAGGGTCACATCCCTCTCCTCTCCTCTCCTCTCTCTCCAGAACTCAGCAACAGCTGTAGTTCACCAGGAGCCCTGACACTCAGCTGTGGACCCAGGCAGGTGGGCAGCCATGTCAGATGTGGGCGCAGCCAACAGGTTCTGGAGCCCTGACATGGAACCTGCTGGCAGTGTTACAGCTGCTGCCTCTCTTTGCCTCGTGTGGCAGAAGCTCCTGCCTGGGTCCACAGCTGACGTTGTCAGCAGGCTCTGGATCAGGGCTTCAGGGGGGAGCTTCCACCACATTGTCAGGGCAGGTTCTGCATCTGGGCTCCTGAACCTGCCAGCGGTGTCCACAGCTGATGCCATTGCCCACCCGCTGTGGTGGAAGCCTTACCCAGGTCCACAGCTGACCTACCCACCTGCCTGGCACCATGTGGCAGCTTGAGTCGCTGGCCACCCATGGACCATATCCAATGAGTTGGCGGCCATCCACCCACAGGCCAGATGGAATCTGTTGGCAGGCTGGATCCAGCCCACAGTCCATATTTTGCCCACCCTTGCTATAAAGTCTAGCAGGCTGCAGTGGGATTGTAAACAACTAGGTCTTATGCCAGCAAACCAACCAATGCTGGTTGAACATACATGAGAACCATATTGGTTAAGCAGAAAGATGTAGCAGCCTGCATGAATGTTACACCTGCTTTTGTGACATACCATTGTCTTGGCCTTGAGACCATGTCATAAAAAAGCAGGAGGTGACCCACCTTTTAAGGTGTTTTTCAGGGTCCTAAGCAGAGTGGTAAAGGAATACTCTTAGGCAGCTAAGTCTAGTTAGGCACCTAATAGGATCTGGCCCATGGAGTCCTCTCAGGTAACTACCTAGAACTCCTAAAATGGAGGATTTAAGACTCTCATTCTCCTTTGGAGTTTGAGTCTCATTCTCAACTCTCCTTTGGGGGCCAGGTGAATTATATTGTGTGCTCTCTTTTCTTCAGGTAGTTTGCTTGCACATGAAAGTCATCTTTTCAGCTTCTTCCTATTCTATCTGATATCTGCTGAGATAAATTGGATACATTTCGTATCCAAGAAAGATTTTGGCCATTGCTGAGGAGTTTTAACATTTCACAGAAACCACTTCAAATGGGCAGGTTCTTTTATTAGGAGATTCAGTATCTGCTGGAAGCAAGATGAAACTCCAATTACCATTTAACCGAATAAAAAATGCCCATTGAGCTGCAAGATGACAGGCAGCAGCTGGTCTGTGTTACAGAATAAGTCTACATTTTTTGCTCATCTGTCCAGTCTGGAAACTCTCAGCTCTACTCTTTCAAGGAGTCATAAGCTTGGCAGATCAGGAACAGACAGTAAGAACTCTCCTGCTGGGTAATCAATAGACTTAAGATTTTATTTCGCTCTGATTCTCAAGCCTTCTTGAGAAGCTCTGTATAGTGCCTTTGAGTCTGCCATACAACAACAGGCTTTTACTCCTTGCTTTGCAGTTATCAATTTTTCTTTGGTGGGTGGAGGGAAACTAATTTATCAGGCAGTTCTAAAAAGATATTGAGGTTAAGGCTGTTATGACTGATACAAACTCAGCCAAGTCAAAATTTAAATTTCTGAGGAACATCCAAAAGTTCATGGAGCATTTACTCTTCTCTACCCAGTATAGTAACTAAGGGTGAGAGTACTTGTTCGAGTTAGCAGGTACTAATTCTAAGGAATTAGTCTGTGTTAAGGTTAACAAAAACTAGTGATCAGTGATATGTTCATGGGTAATGCCCTTTTTAATGGGCACAGCTCAAGGCTGCTGCCAGAGGGCTGGCAAACAGGGGCATGGCTAGGGGTTGGTGGGCAGGGGTGGTCTGCAGGGACCCCATGAGCAGGCAGGGAGGGGAGAATCTTCCACCAGTAACTCAGACACTCTTGGGCTGATTGGGGTGGTGGGGAAGTGATCTGGACTGGTGAGGGCAATTCTGGGGTAGAGGGGACAGCAGCCCAGCAGCTTCCCACCTACCCACCCACTTCAGCTGAGAAGGATCTGCCTCATTGGATTGATTTCACAAGAATTACTCCTGTTAGTCAGAAGTCAACAAAAAAATCCAGCAGCCAGCACCCAATGGAAAGGAGCCTTTAACAACTAGTTATGTAAATCTATGGAAATAATTTGTTGGAAAGAAATTTGACATTTATTCTTCCCTAGCCTGCATCAATTAACTCTTCTAGATATTTTGGCTTTAATACGAAAGAGCTCTTTTCTCTGAAGTGAGCACAAATCAGATTTAGAAGAACAAAAATGGATCAAGAAATACTGATTCAATGAAACCTGCAATTGAGAGTGATAGATCTGTAAGCTGTCAGTGACATCATGGACAGTTTGACAAAGAGGATCAGAATGTAGAAAATGTATGATTCGATTAAAGCAAACACTCATGTAGATTTGCAGTTAGTGAAAAAGACTAATAAAGTGTCATCTGTGCAGACAAATGAAGTCATTTTGGCTATTGGCTTTCTTATATCACGCAATATGACTCTCAGATGGTTCTATCAAACATATTAACTCATTTGGCTTCTCTTTCTTTTGAGAGAAAGAGAGAAACTTCTACTAGGGTGACCATATGGGACAATGTGAAATGCAAAACATGAAATCTGGGACATGCCACTCATGCCAAGACAGCAGCACTGTTGCAGGCAGAGGTAGGGGCATGGTGCAACTCTGGTATTAGAATTCAGGCAGCTAAGGGTGTCAAAGGCCTATTAATGACTCATTGTTGTTCCAAGGGGTTAACAATCATCTCTCCTTTTTAATGGGCATTCCACTAATCAAGCTAACCTATTTTAGGGCAATTTTGCTGTCTGCTAGAAATTCTTATTTCATAGCTTGTACTGCTCTTCTTTCCTCACCCTGTGATCTGGCCCTGGGATGCTCATTTTAATTTTCACTGACTGGCCAGGACTGACCTGTAAAATCCCGGACTACATTGTCACCCTTTTAGGTTTAACTTTTTAAAAACTTATAATACAACTTTTAAAAACAAATAGTAAAAGTACAAAGTAGTAAAAGTTTCATGCTTGGCCCCTCTCAGAGGTCAAACCTGAAACACTTTTTTATCAACATAAAAACACCATGTCACCAGAGATTGAAACCCCTTCTTCCATGCACCTCATGGGGTTACATATGTAGGACTAGCTCTCCATCTTCCACTTTGCAGTGGGCCCCCTTGATAGCTTAGTGCAATACAAACTGGTCCATGTTTTATTGCAAGGTGAATTGTCCGGATTCAAATGTGACACTTGCCTGGACCAGGAAGCAGAAGAGTTGGAGGTTGTCATTGAAGCTGGCATGCTATGAGCCAGTTTCTGTGGCTTTTCAGTGTTGCCATCTTGATCCGCCCCAGCAGGGAATTGCCTGGGTAGATCACACTCTCTTTGACTGCTCGGTATGGAATTGAGACGATGAACACAGTCTTCAAGAAGGCCAAGTCCAGAGTTCCAATAGGGGTGCTGAGGGCAGCAAAGAACAGCTGCAGCTGGGGGCAGTCTAGAAAGGCATGGAAGAGAGTTTCCTTCACCTCCTCCTTGTAGAAAGGACAGGTTGCCAACACCAACGGCTGTAAGTGGTAGACAAAGATGCCTGTGGTCAGGCCCCCATGAAGCAGCCAATACTGGAGTTTGCCAGTTATCTTGGCAATGGCTAGCATATACAGGGTGTGCCAGGCTGGGTAGGCTTGCTCCAGTGTTGTTACCACTAGACGCTGCCTTGAAGTCATGTCAAGGTAGGTGGTGAGGATGCAGGCATGACACATTTTGACTGTCCATGTATAATGTAGCGCCTTTCCAGACAGGATCTCCAAGCAGATTCTACCACTATTCTAATCAGGCATGGGGAGGGACAGCAGATTGTCAGGCCCCTCACTCTCATCACTATCCACAGGTAGAGAATAGGCAGCAATGAAAGGGGTCTGTCTAGCAAGCTGCCATTGCAGAGGGCTTGTCATGCAGAGGTGGTCTTCTAGGGAAGTAAGCACATCTGCAAACCAGCCAAGAGGTGTGGAAAAAAATGGACAGAGTGCAGGCAAAGCTGGTCAGCTAGGACTTTGGCTGAAAGCCAAGTGGACTGAGCTGAGTTGAAGTGGTGGGTCACCTTGATGATGTATGACTAGACCAAGGAAGCAATGAGACTTGGAAGCTTGGCTTGGTACATCCTGCTGTAAGGCCAAGTTATGGACCAAGGGTTTCTGCAGCAGTCCTGGAAATCGCAGTCCCTTGCCATGGGGTCTCAGTCAGGGATATGCCGACAAGGCCCAGGCAAGGACACGATAAAAGGGGAGAAGGGTGTCACAGTCAAGGTGACTGGGATCTAACAGAAAAAGTTCCTAATCAAGGTTGAGGTCCTCTACCCAACACAGGAAAGCAAAGGCCAGCCATCATCAAGAGAAGGGTTCACCAGAAAAGAACAGGCACCGAAGGGCTTGAAGGAGGAAAGCAGCAACCCTGCTTGCCAGGTTGATCAAGCCATAATCTCCCTCACTTGGGGGCAGGTAGAGGACAGCCTACTGGAGCCAGTGATGCTCATTCCAGAAGAAGCCTTCTGGGCTAGGGACAGACATTACACATAAACTGGTTTAAGTTATCAGAAACTGGTTTAAACCTGTAACAGAACAGATGTTTAGTGCACATAAACCAGTTTGAGATAAACCTAGTTGAATGTAGTATCAGACTTTGGCTCAAACCAGTTTATGCAATGTCTGTCTTAGACCCCTTGCTGGTTTAAGATAAACCAGACTCCCCCAGTATTCCAGCATACTCTCTGAGCTGGGCTGGGCACGGCTGCCCGCCGCTCCCTGGCTGGAGCTTGGCACAGACTTGCAGGCACAGAGCGGCTGCCTGGCTTCTCCCTGCTAAACTGGGATTATTCCTCCTTCCCCTCTGCTTTATACAGACACCTCAGCATTAGTTAGCGGACCACATGCTGGCTACAGTCCATGCTCTGGGAGAGGACAGAGGCAGACAGGCTTTTTGGAGCTAATCAACAGGTAGCTTAATGTCCTTGGAAGAGCTGTTTAAGAAGAGCTCCATTAGTTAATGGAGAGAGGCTTTGTTTTCTTAATGAGTTGATAAACACTGAGTTAGGAGTGATAAACATTCCCTACCAGGCAGCTCAGGAGTGGGGGAATAATCAGAGCAGCCTGTAAGGGCCTGGCCATGCCCCCCTCAGCTCTGCCCTGTGGAAGCAAAGGGAAGGCTGCTCTAGGGCCCCCCAGCTTCTAGCCTGAGCCAAAGCAGGCATATGCCTGCATTTCTGGGATGTTTGTCTGGGTTACAAATTGATTTAGCCTAGCCAGGTTAGATTAACCTGCAAAGATTGAATCAATTCAGGCTCAGGCTTTTTGAATGTCTGTCCCTAGCCTTGGATCCTTTCAAGCAGAGTCACTGGCAGCTCGAGGATGACACACCTGTGCCACAGAGTAGCAACTGCCAGGTTGTTAATGACCAGAACCCAGCCATGGTAGAAAAGTCTGGGTAGGCACTAATTCCACCCCTGCAGTTGTGTCTCAGCAGCCTTCCCAATTTCTGACTAGATAGGTTGGCAGGCCTAGAAAAATGCCCAGGACTTTGAAGCCATTGTGGTACCAGGTCAGGCTTCCAGGCAGTTCTGGGGACTGAACCTTGGCTTAGGTGCCAGCAGAAATGTGTCATTTATGGCCCAGTTAATATCAGCTGAGGAGGTGCACTCATAGGCCTGCTAACAAGGACTGGATGTCACTCTCACTGCTCCCAAAAACAATCATGTCATTGGCATACACTGTCATCTTAAATGGGGGGCAGTGGCTGGGGGAGTAGCTGATGGGACAGCCAGGTCTGTCAGGTCCTGTTGCAATGCATGATGGAGAGGCTGAATGGTAAGGGTGAGAGGGACTGAAAGAGAGAGCGAATTTGCTCTGGAAACAGACAGGCATCCCTAAGTGACAGACAGCAGGCAATAAACAAAACTGCATTTCAGAGGAATAGGTTCTATTTTGATCAAATACAGCATATTAAACAGTACAACCCTCAAAAGAGTCTGTCTCAGTCCAATAAGTGGATTATTTGAGGGTACAAGACACTTAGGCCTACCTAGGGCTTTCACCCAGATGACGGGTGTTTGTGCCCAAAAGCTTGCAAAGATTTTTTTCCAACTATTTGAGCTGGTCTAATAAAAGATATCAGATTTACCCAAAGAACCTTGCCTGCCTTAGGCCTACCTAAGACACTTAGATAACTACAGCTCATGTAGATGTACCCAAGCTAGCTGCTCTCAGTGCAAGCATGGCAGCATGAAGCTCAGTGCAGGCTGCAACATTCCCCTAAGTATCTGGGTATATATTTGAGCAGTTAGCCCAGCCTGTGCTCCATGCTGCTGCACCTGCACTCTTACTGGGATCTGAACTAGCAAGTTTAATACTAATTCAGGTTTGTCTTCATGAGCTACCATCCCCCCAACAGCTGCAATGTAGACATCCTTAAAAGTAGGACTGCCTGTGGATTAAAGGCAAATGGAAATCCAAAGACTCTTCTCCCCCAGAATGGTATTAACTCAATATATGACCTTGCTCAAGGTAATTAAGTCATTTCATTTCTAGGGAAAATGATATTTAGGTATTTAAGTTCTTTGACAGGCTTAGTTGTACCCTCTTTCTACTAGGCTAATAGTGAAAGAGATCATAAAGAGACCCCTGTGCAAGGTATATGCTATTGTAGAATCATGACTACATTGAAATAATTTTTCCTGATGCCACCATAGATCAGTGTGCACAAAGTGGGTATATCATGGCATCCCAATGAGGACTCCACTTTTCGTACCAACAACAACATTGTGGGAGGATCTTAAGTTACCTCTTCACCTTGTCCCCTACCTGCACTGAATGGTCTCCCCCATTTTCTGCAGCCTTTCATATCCCTTGGCTGTTCCCAACACCCAGGGCCCCATCAGTCTTTAAAACAATCAATTCATTCTTCATTAACAATGCCAGATGGTTCCTTCAGTCTGAAAAGACTATTGTGGTCATCCCCACTTAAACTGTCATTTATTTTATATACCCTGCTGGCTATAGGATCTATGTTCCTCTTAACTGGGCATGTCTACACGTGCATTAATGCCGGCTTAAATTTACTGCTCAGTAAATTACTGCACAGTAAGTGGGAGTAGGCTGGGTCTACATGTGCAGAAATTAAAGTGCATTAATGGTAAATGTGGACTAACTCGGCACTAAAGTTAGTCAGTCCACACACACAGAGTTACTGTGCATTAAGGCGTCTACCTGTGTGTAACTGCGCAGTAACTAATCGGGCATAAATTTGATACCTGCATCATGCAAGTATCAAATTTACATTCAAGTTGGTATAAGTCACCATATTTACTGTGCAGTACGGGCATGCATATGTAGACATGAGCCCGTACTGTGCAGTAATTTTGGTTACTGTGCGGTAAATGCGCATGTGTAGATGCATCCACTGAGTAAGGTAGCAGACCCAAGACCACTCTATTCCCCTGAGTCCCAGTCCAAGACCCTAAACATCTGCATGTATTACCCAACAGGCTACACTCTCAATCAGCTCTGGGTCACATCCATGACTCTTTATGCCTGCAGACTCTGTGGACTCCACTGACTGGATTTCTTACCTTTTCAATTGCCTGAAGTCTCCTCCGTTTGGCTTGCTGGCTTATATACCTCAAGGATGAATGGACCTGGAAGTGCTCAATAACCTCAGGTCTTAAGGGGATATTACACTTGTTTTCCTGTGTCTGTAGTCTTCTACTTCAGTTCTTACTGTCCTGATCCTGATCCCATCACAGGGCACAGCTCAGCAGATGAGATCCTCAGGTAGGAAGGACCCTGGTCCCAAGTTCATAGCATTGGCTTTGATCAAGCCTTATATGTGTAATATTAAACAAACATCAGTCCCACTAGGCTCCAGATCTTTCATAGAAATGTAGAGGTGTTAATTTATAACACAACATAAGCAACTATGAGAAAATCTGAAGGCTAGATGCACAAATTCAAAGTTAATTCCTTCAGTTAATACTCACACATGTATATGGAATAGTGGAAAAGAATCAGACAATTAAAGTGATTTATTTTAGCAATTAAGAAAAGGAGAAAAATGCTTCTGCACTACAGCCAGCAGTTTCTTCAAGCTGAACATCTATCAAAATCAACTTTGTATGTAATTATAGAACTTTCAGGCCTATATAATAAAACCACAGAGAGTAAAAAAATCTCAATTTTTGGACAATACTCTGAACCCCCAAAAAGTCTTGCATACTTTAATTAGTGTCTGTGGTGTTGTTCTTCAGCCTAAAGTAGCATCTATTAAAATCATCAACAACATGCCCACGGATTTTAAAGATGACAAAACCCCTTCTCACTTGAAAGTCAATTTAAAACAAGGAGAATTTTTGCCTTTTGTATCACTGTAGCCTAGTGGTTCTCAATCTTTTTTAGACTCAAGTCACTCCTTGTTAGATTCAAGGCACCTCACAGAAGATGCCAGCTCTTAGCTTTCACTTTTTTTTTTTTCGACTATGAAAAAATAACAGAGCAATTATTCTGTTGCAAAGAACTCAGACAACTGAAAGGCAGAATGATTTTGACACTATGCGTTCCTTGTTCTTGGTTTTAAACAGGGACAGGATGAGAGAGGCTGTTTTGTGTCTCTGATTCCAGAAGTGTGAGTTAGAGCTTTGTTCTAACCTCAGGCTGAAGGCTGGCCTCATCTGATGCAACACCTATCTGGTTATTCAACCGAGGGAGTTTGCAAGCCATGTTACCCCCTTGTGTGTAGTCACTGGATGAAGAAATAGGTGTGCTTTAACCATCCTAGCTAAATGGGGTGCTAAGCTCAAATGGATCATTGACTTCAAAGTCTCTGGCATTAACTCTAACAAACTGATTCCAGTGCCTAACTCATAATTGCGGCTGGTTGTTGAATTCCTTCTCATCTCATAGCAGTGCAGGCAGAGATCGAACACAACTGACAGGGAGACAGCCAGCTCAGGAAGAATTGGCATTGCATCCATAATCTGCAGAATTTACCATTTCTCTCAGTTTAATTGAAATTTATGACTCAAAGGACCCAATTTCCCTGAGGTCTAACCACTTTGAGGGCATTAGTGTTAAGGTGACCAGCCCTGGAATGAATGGTGTCTAGTGTGCAGAAGGTGACCTAGCTCAATACAAAGGTCTTCATCTTACTTGGAAAAAAGGAAGCATGCAGGTATATTCCTAGAAACCTCCTGCTTTCTCAGACAGACCAGGATGACCTGGCAATGGAGTGCATGGGCTTGGCAACAGCTCTATTTGTCAGCTGTACAGACCATGTCAGATTTAGCCAGTTAGACTTAAAAGCTACAGTCATGCAGAGTTCTGTAGTGGGGACATCTAGTCATGTGTGTTAAAGATCTTCTAGTCATGTATATTAAACATCTTTACCCCTTCCATCCTGAAAGGCAAAACTATATAGAATATTAGCCATTCTGTTAATGCCTGCTGCATTTCTTTCAGTTTCGGAGCCACACAAATTATCCAGTGATTTTGTAATCTGTTAACCACAATTGCATGCTCCTAACTTTCCAATAAAACAAACAAGCACCACTCAGCAAACAAACCTCCAATAAAGCAAACAAACAAAGACCTTGAGCAGATACAGTATTTATCCATACATATCAAAAAAACCCTACAAAAGACCTCACTGTCAACAATACCATTTTATAAACAGGGGAAGCTAAAATACAGAGATGATTTGTCCAAGGTCATTTGCTAGCAGAGGTGGGAATGGAGCCCAGGATTGAAAACAGGCCGCTCTCTGAAACAAAAAAGGGAGGAAGTAAACTTAACAATAAAATTTTGAAGATTCTTAAAAAGAAAACAAAATGTGAAAACTGTTGAAAACACTTAAAAATTATATAACAGGAAGTCTTTGAAATGGAAACAACTTCAAAAATTTAAATTTTCTGCAAAAAGGTTTTGACCAGTTTTGGGAAAAATAAAACATACACTTGTTAACTGAGTTAACTGTATATTGAAGCCAGAAGGAGACTACTCAGTGCAGTTTTTTCTGTCAGTTTTAGAGAAGGCTTTAGAGAGATCACTTTATTGAGTTTATTGGGTTGTTTAAGAAAAAAATACTGGACAATTAAATGAGAGGAAGAAAGGGAAAAATACGTATATGTAAAACAAAGATGCCACGGGTTTAAAAGCATACGGGTGTGCTCTTATGAAAGACAATCGGAGCTGGCCTTAGGAAAAATGGTGACCTTGTATTTCAGTGCCCCCCACTTCCCCTCCTTCCCCATTTCAGAAATAAAGCTGTAATCTCAAAAGTTTTTTTATAATTTATTAGAAAAAGAGGAAATGACACAAAATTCTACTCAATTAAATTCAATTTTATTCAAATAATAAATATGTAATAAAATAACATTATAGTGAAGTGACAAATAAATGAAATATTAAATTAAACACCAAATTAATAAATAACAATAAGAAAAAACTTGGTTCACCAGGATTCCAAGACTCAGAAGATGGCTTTCTGTGTTTTTACTGCCACCTATTCCGATCTTGTTTGCAACAGGTCTATATTTTGAGCCACATTATTCTCGATGGATAGGATGGCCAGCAAAGGTAGCCTGTCATGTCCCATAGTTGATTACAAATACGTTTTTATGAGCCTCAATTCTGAGAAGCTCCATTTGCTGCTTGCCATTGATACGGGCATCTTGAGTGCTATCCAATAGGCCTATGTGAATAGGGAAGTACTCGATTCAGATCTGGATTTGGCTGATAGGGAGGACAGTGATTTGACTTGGAGATTCAAATCACTGTCCTGAATTGATTTGGCCGAATTGGCTTTGGAAGATTTGGTGCTGATTCGGAGAGATTCGGTGATTCGGCCATAGACTATAATGGGGAATCACTGAAATACCTATAACTTTCTCATTTTTTGGCAGATTTAGATTAAAGCAGCAGGAAAACAGCAGGAATGGTAGCCCCTGCTGAGGCCATGAAGCCTGCCAGGCTTCAAAGAGATAGGTGCAGGGGTTTCTGGGAAACTGCACCTCAAGCTTCTGAAAGCAAAACTTGTGACATGTGACTGTGTGCATGTCAAGGCGCAGCAGGATGAAAACAGCAGGGATGGTAACCTGCAACAGGGGGCCTTCCCAGTGCTCAGGCAGAAACAGCTCACAAAAGGGCCAGAAAGGCTGCAGACAGAGGCTTCTGTGGGGTTTCTCTGTCCCCTCCCCAGAGCACTGTAATTGGAAGGGGACTCGGGGAAGGATCACAGACACTGGCCAGCTACAGATGTCAGTCTTTCCCCCACCTGCTCCCCCTCCCTCTTCTCAGTTTCTGTTCCCCTGAAAGACTGACTTCTGAATCTCTGAATCTTTTTCTGAATCTTTTCCAAATTGATTTGGAGGCTCCAAATCAACTCAGAGGTTTTATTTGGTCTCCTGATTCAGTTCGGATTTGGTGATTCGGTCTCCAGTGATTGACATGCCAGGATAAGTGCTTTATGAGAGCTACCAGCATCTGCTTGCTCCATGTTAGCCAATGCAATAAGGTCATCATGGACTTTGGCTGTTTGGTATTGAACAGCTTTAACGCTTTCAGTCCTGTACTCCCAGCGTGTTTTGCATGACGGCTTGGCAGTGACATTGACACAATTGGTGAGAATCTTCCAACAATGAACAGGGGCAGAGAACAGAATGTAGATCCTTTGCAGAATGCTGAAGAGGGACTTGGACTCAGTTGAAGATGTTGCAGCATTCACCACCATGAAATGTAGCAAGTGGCATCCACATGGAATGAAATACACTCTTGGATTTTGTTTAAGGATTCTTGTCTTTACACCCTTGTTTTTCCCCTTCTTATTTTCACCGTTGTCATAATGCAGGCCCGGCAGTCTTGGATATTTATGTTACCTTCCTTCAGAGTAGTAAGTATACTAACAATTAGTCCTTCCCCTGTGGACTTATCCACTGTTTTAAAATCAATAAAGTGCTCCTGAATGGTCACTTTTACTGGGTTGGATCATAAAGCAGGATCAGACATGGCATTGCCAATGCCTATAATTGGAGTTGTTTAATCTTTATCACTAGTGGCATCCTCATTTTTCTGGTCTGGATGAACATTTTCATTTGGGTCTCTGTTTCTCCTGCGATGATTCTTGGAAACTGAATTGTGGATCATCTATTTGACTTGTGGATCATATTTTCATCTGAAGTCTCCACTGTGACCATCTCACTACTACTGCATGGCTTGTCATTAACAGATTTTAAGTATTTTTTTGTCCCATTTGTATCTTTTTTTCACTGCAGTCATTAACTGAATTTTTTGTTTCCTATTCTGCATCCTTGACATCCTCTTCTTAGGTGCTTGCAACATTTTGTTTCTTTTCCAAGTTTCCATGTCTGGACACGCTGCACACCCTGGCACACACTGGCACATGCTTGCACACCCTTGTACAGCCTTGCACACATTTGCAAGGGTCATGACTGGTGAAAATTAAAATGAGTGTCCTGGTTCTGGCCCTGCTCCTGCTACCGCCACTGAGCAGCCACCCACCTCACCCAAGTGGTACAGCTCTGGTATGTATTACTATTCAGACAGCTAAGGAAACTAATGGCCCATTAATGACCCATTGTTCTTTACTTCACAGGTGTTAACAATCATCTCCCTTAGCTACCTGAGTAGTAATAGTAGAGCTACACCATGCTGCCCTGCCCTCACCTCTGCCTGCAGTGGGGATGCTCTTCTGACCAGGGTGCCCTGGGTGGGCACACATGCTACCCATGCCTAAGGTTGACCCTAAAAATAATGTTCTTTTATTTGTACTAAGTTAGTTCCTTGGAGCTGCAATCACTCAGCAAAATGCATTGTGCTCAATACTATAGCAGTATGGACTAAAATGACAGCACTGCTGAAAGACTCACATTGCCTATTGGTAAGATATTGGGACTTATTCGGTACATAAGACCTGACAATAGTTGGAGGGTCCACAGCTTAAATGCAACTAATGGTATGTCTACATCATACTTGTGTGTGACCAGGGGAGATCTCCCCATGGTTGTTAGGTCACTCTGGGATCTTCCCTATTACCTGCTCTCAAGCAAGCTGGAGACTGAAGTCTCAAGAGCAATTGCCAAAGGACTCATCCCAAAGCAGCCTCATTGGTATATTTCCAGGTTTGATGCATGCAACCAGGCAAGTGTGGATAGGATGTATTTGGGGCTGTTCCAGGCAGAACATGCTACTGCTATCAAGTAGCCATGCTATGAAGCACCAAACCCTTTGCTGAGAAATGGAAGCAGTCAGAGACAACTTAACTGCCTTAATGTGTGTTTTGTAACTGATGCCACTGTCTTCAGAAAGAAGAGCCCACTATGATGTTTGCCTTGCTGGCTCCTACATAGATTTCTGTATGAGCTGTAGTGGAAGTCATCAGGCAGCAGGCTCAGAAAGAGCATGAGACTTTTCTCAGTATCTACAGACAGAAGTTTGCAATTTTTTTGCCAAACAAGGTACATTCTGGTGACAAAAATATAAATGGTTTAGTTTTAAGCCATATTCGGACTTTACAAGGAAAATTGCTAGACAGCATCTGCCTTGGCATATAGAAATAAATGGTAGAGGGGCATGCCCAGAATTGTTTTTATGGGTGACATCAGCACCCCAGCCGATGTGGTGACATGACAGCTGTTCTGTCTCTATTTCCCAGGCAACATTTCCTGTCCATGTAGGTGGCTTATGGAGCAGCCCCTCCAGCAGTTCAATCTCCCTTCTTCATCTCAGTCAGAAACAAATTCCCTGTCCCAAAACAAATAAGAGAATTTTTAACCCAACTGGGCTAAATTCTCAGCCCCTCAGCATTTATGCATCCATCCACTCACCCTGTGGTCAGCTTTGAGACTGCCTTTCCCCCTTCATTTGGAACATGTCTTCTTATGTTGCAGCTCAACCTCATGATCAGGTCCTAGGTAAACTCACATGATCCAGTGCCAGGCCTCCCTCCTCTCCAGTGAATCTCTTACCTGTTCAGTTCCAGGTTTCTTCCCCACAAGTGACAGGAGTTGGTTCACGTGCCTTCTGAGTCAGTCCCAGAAGGATGAGGCTGTTCTCACCAGGGCCAACCTGAGAGTGGGGCAAGCGCAGCAGTTGCTGAGGCCCCTAACCATTGTGTGACTCCCCACACACTGGAACAGAAGCAGGTATACATGGTTTTGCAATGTGAAATCAAGATCTATGAAGAGTGGACTTGTTTCCAATATGTCTGGATAATATGTGATGAGTTTCACCTTGAATTTCATTTTAATTGCATGTTTCCATTTGACTGCCATATCATTCTGGCACAGATGTTTTATTCATGAAAGAAATCAATGCGTATCTTCTTTTGTTTAAAATGTGTCATTTTTGTTGGTGTTACAGCTACCTGGATCCTAGTTATTTAGGGTTATTTTGATCCTGTTTTTAAAAAGAATAACTCTGAAATGGTTAATACAGAAGTGGATAAGAAATAATGGAATGACTTGCCTCCCACTTTCCCTGGCAGACCCCTGGGGCCCCAACTAACACTAGACCCAGGCCCTCCAGCCCTAATCCCTTCTGCGCCTTATCTCTGAAAGGGACAGGAGAGGTTTGGAGAATTTGAAAACTTTTGCTGCCTCTCTACTTCTGCGTAATTCTTTCCTTCTGGGTCTCTTTCTACCTTCCATCCCTATGAGGGGAGGAGAGAAAAGGGAGCTGAGGGGAGGCAGCAGGTGACCTGCTCTAGTGCCACATGTTTGGTGCTAGAAGTGGCTGAAATGTTTTGAAACATTCCAGCCAAGAACAGCACACAGGCTGTATGTGTGTCCCCAGGCTGAAAGGTTTCCTTTTTGAAGTGTTTCCAAGTGACTGTATCTGACCACACCCTTAGTCATGAATTTGCAGAATGTTTTTCTTTTAGCTTTAAGCAGATTTCAAAACACCTAGATGCTATAGTAAAATTGACAATATTTAAATCAAACTTATTTTCTTGTTATAGCAATATAATAAATCCGCAATCAGCATGTGCAGGAATAGGTCCAGGCTAGTGATTCTCAACCAGGGTGCCATGAGATCCTTTCAAGGGTGTTGCAGGGTGCCATGCAATGTTAGCACTGTTGCATGTGAAAAAATCATTTACAAACCCAGAGATTTCAAATAGATATCCATAATGCCAAAAATATTCTGATTGGTCGTGGTCTTTCTGAATTCTTTGCAGCACAAGAATTGGTCTATTATTTTTCCATATTGAAAAAGAAAGTGAAAACTAAGAGATGGCATTTTCCAGGAGTGACTTAGGTCTAAAGAGGGATGCCTTAACTGCTTGAGAAGCAGCCTGCAGGTGGCAAGAGGGGTGCTGAATAAAGAGTCCCCTGACCAGAAGGAGCACAGGGCTTGAGCCATATAAACCCCAGGGCCTGAGTTGGTCAGGCAGACTAGCCCTAGGGAGAGGAGCTCCAGGCAGCAAGGCTGCAGCCAGGCTCCTGAGATAACACTGGAGATGGGGTAAGCTACTCTGCAGGCCTAGGAACAAGGGAATATTCCCAGAAGTAAAGAGATGCCTTGGTATGCAGGCAGGCAGTCACTAACCAGGTTAGGACCTGAGAGGGTTTAGTGTTGCCTGCCAGAGGGCTTACTACTGGGGTTGAAGTTAGGGCTGTGCAAAGCTTCAGATGCTGATTTGATTCGGAGGAGATTCAGCCCGATTTGGTGGCTGAATCTCCAAATCCGAATTGAATCAGGGGACCAATAAAAAGGTTCAAATCAATCTGAAGCTCTCCAAATCTTTGGAAAAGATTCAGAGAGCTTGGATGATTTGGGCAGTCCCTGCCTACTGCAGCAGGGAGCTGTCAGTATGCCGGTAAGTAGGGTGTGGGGGAGGGGGGAAGGAGGGG
>NW_005842863.1:127435-141610 GCF_000455745.1 Alligator sinensis
CCCCAGCTCCAGCCCTTTAAGAAAAAAAAACCCGAAACCCACCCCCCCAAACTCACCAGTGCCTTCAGTGGCCTCAGGGCTTCAGGGGGCTTGTGGAGGAGCCCCCCATGCAGCACGGGGCAGTGCAGGGCAGCAGGAACTGCTGAGTCCTCATTGTTTTTTCTTAAAGGGCCGAAGCTGGGGTGGGCTGGGCAGCCATGGGTGGGGCTGGGGGAGTGGAAGGGGGGCCCAGGGGGCTCATGCAGAGCCCCCCACACAGCATGGGGCAGTGGGGGGGGAGCAGGGATCGCGCCCCCACCTGGCAGTATCTGGTGAGTTAGGGCTTTTTTTTTTTCAAGGAGCCGGGAGCTGGGGTGGGAGGGGCAGCCATTGCCAGGGCTGGGAGAGTGGGCAGGGGATGGGCCTGTGTGATTCAGAGATTCAGTAGCAGGCGAATCTCTGAATCAGATTCTGCCAAATTGATTTGGGACAGTGATTCGAATCACTGAATTGAATCACTGCTCCCCAAATCACCGAATCCAAATCTGAATCCGAATCCAAAGTGAATACTAGCCACTTCTCACAGACCTAGTTGTAATTTTACTTCTGGAATGTAGAAAGCACTGTGAGGCGTGGTTTGGAGGTCCCCTTAGTGCCCTAGGGGCATGTGATTGTTTTGAGCCCTGCTAGAGGCAGGCTTAAGATGTAGTCAGATCATCCAGAGCCTGGGGAGGGGCCAAGCTGAGGGCTAGAAGGCCTGGAGCCCAAGAGGTCAGTGAGCCCAGGGAGGGGGAGAGCCTTGGGGCCAGAGGGCTTGGAGCTTGAGAGGGCATCAAGAAGAGTGGAAATAGGGGCCAGAGGCCTGAAGCCTGAGAGGGGCTAAGTCAGAGCCCAATAGGGCAAGACTAAGGTTGGAGCCTAGAAGCCATGTCTGGTACTGTGGGGCTGAGCTAAAAGGCCCAGCAAGAGAAAAGGGGCAGAGGCCGGCAAGGCCAAGACCCCTACGGCAGAGTTTGATGGTACAGTGATATCTGTGAGGCATGGGCATGGTGTAAGGGGTGTTTTGGAGCCACATAAATTAGGCCGTAAAGCTACAGATGCATTGAGGCACGGATAAGCTGAAAGGGTTCATTTAGCTTAAGGGTAGAACTGAGATCAGTGAGGTCCAGGAGGGACCTCTTGGTAGCTTGAATGGATTTGGGCTCACTCTAAGGCTCATGGGCAGCTTCTCTTCACTAATTTTCAAGAAGAACAAGGCATGGCAGGTGAGTAATCAAGGGAGAGCCACCTTAGAGATTGAGCCAGGCAGGAGCCATATGGCCACTAGGGAGCATGACAGCTGCTCCTGGGGGTTTGTTCCTGTTACACATTTTTTAAACAAAACTCTTTTTCTAAAAATGGTCTGCAGCTTCAATAGAAATAATTTAAAAAAGGAAAGATCTATTTAATGCCGCAAATAGTTTGTAACTACATCTGTTTGGTTGTTTTATCTGTTTCTGAAACTGAGAGTCAGAAAATGTGGGTGTGCCTTAAATTCAAGGCCAATTTATATTCTAATGTATATAAGTAGGGCCCTACTACTTCACGGAGGAAGTGAGTTGTACTGCAGCTCCTTTAATCTTGCAGATGCCCCTGCATGTCCATCACCCCCACCCCCTCTCCACTGCTGATTGGTGGAGGAGCCCTGTTTGTGGCTTGCTCCTGATTGGTGGGAAAGTGAAAACCATGGTTTTAAATATGGCACCATTTTTGCCTCCCTGCCAGTCAACAGTAAACAGTGGGGCCACGAGGGCCTCTTGGCTAATCAGCAGCAGGGAGGCAAAAACAGCGCCATGTTTAAAACCATGTTTTTCACTTCCCTGATGATTGTGAGGAAGCCACAAGTGGAGCCCCTCCACCAATCAGTGGCGGGACGGGTAGTGTGCAGGGGAACTTGCAAGATTAAATGAGCCACAGCGCAGCCTATTTCCACTGTGAATTTTGTAGGGCCCTATATATAAAAGAATCCTAGAATCTCAGAATAACAGAGTGGGAGGGACCTCAAAGTCATCTAGTCTAAGCCCCTGCTCAAGGCAGGATCAGACGTGTCTAATCCATTCTAGACAACCGTGAGTCTAATCTGTTCTTAAAAAACTTCAGGAATAATCCTCACAGGCACAGTGCCCAAACCAAAAGAAAATCCCTTTAACTTCCTACAGGTAAAACAGCTCTGTTTCCCACAGGCCTGATAACCAATATAGGTGCAGCAAGCAAGGCAGATTAGGCTCAGTGCAGTTTATTAGCCCTTTCCAGCCCACGTGGGGTTTGTATACCCCTTATATACCACTTCAGAGCAAGATTTTCCAAGCCAATGGTTCCCATAAAGGTAAACGTTTTGGAAAATGCCATTGTAAAGTTATTGCAGGACAGGAAAAATAGAAGAGGAAAAAGCAAATCTCTCTCTCTCTCTCTCTCTCATTCCCTCCACTGATGTTTTGAGCACCTTTGTCACCTTGGAGAGAGTACTTGGCAGTACAAAGGGAGGCAGGGAACATTTTGATAAATATTGAAACTGCCACTTGCAAAAAACCCATTACTGCTACACTTAAAGTGTATATAGATATTTGCAGCAATTATTTAGTGTACTGCAAAGAATCTATGCCATGAGTAATGGTACCACTAAGATTTATTTGACAGGAAGCCAAAGGGGAGTACATCTATAATCTTTATCTTTGGCACATCATCTGTAGTGGTCCCCAGTATGAATAAAGACTTTTCTGAGGGTCTATATTATTTTCTGTTGTGACTCAAGGCCAAGATTTGCTGAAGTGGGAGATTAAAGCTAGACATTTTAAATCCATGTCAGACATCTTCCTGTTTTTCAAATGCACTGAATATCCACCAGTTCCCAATGGGAGTAATGAAGTTTTGAATACAAGGACAAAATTAAACATCTAGGTTTAAAAAAAAGGCTAAATCCCCTGAAACCAGTATGCCTGCTAATGGATAAAGGGGAATTTTCAGAAGGCTTAACAGGTAGCTTGTACACTGAAATTGATAGTGGGTTTCTACCTTCTACCTCTGCCTTTGAAACCCTCTCATGACAAATCTGGAATGTAAAATGTAGATAATACTTTCCCTAAACCATTTTTATTTCTGTTTGCAATCTTTCCCAGTTTTGTGTCATCTGCAAACTTGCTCAAGAAGCTTTCTATGCCAGCCTCTAAATGGTTAATAAGTACATTGAGCAGGACCAGACCCAGGGCAGACTCTACTCAAAACCTCCTGTCATTCTGACATGGATCCATTTATAATTACCTTTTTGCTTGTGGCTCTTGATCCAGTTATCTATCCACCTTTTTAGTAGTTTTATCTATCCTACATTGCTCCAATATGTTTATGAGAAAGTTGTACCAGACCTTGTCAAAAGCCTTGCTGAAGGCCAGATACACTATATCTACAGCATTACTGTAATCACCCAAGTAGTTACGTTGTCAAAGGAGATCAGATTTGTTTAACATGATTTGCTTTTCATAAATCCACGCTGGCTGCTTGTTATCAGCCTTTCCTCCTCCAGATGCTTGCAAATGATGTTCCATAGGATACGCTCCAGTAACTTCCCAGGTATTGAAGTGAACCTAACTGGTCAGTAGTTCCCCAGGTCCTCCTTCTTGCCTTTTTTTAAAGAGGGGCACTACCTTGGCCCTTTACCGGTTCTCTGGTACTTGGTCTGTCTCCCATGACTTCACAAAGATCATTGCCAAGGGCTCTGAAATCTCCTCTGTTCATTCTTTCAGGACCCTAGGACGAAGCTCACCCAGCCCTGCTGACTTAAATTCATTCAGATGCAACAAAAGCTCTCTGACTGTCACTTTGCTATTTCTTCACTCAGTTTGCCCTCTTCCTTATCCAGATAATCCCTATTAGATGTCTGGCGGCAGCTTTATATTTGTGTGAAGACTGAGACAAAGTAGCTGTTAAGTAGCTCTGCCTTCTTTGTATCTTTGGTTAGTTCTCCCTGGCTTCTTTGCAGACCATACTGTCACAACCCAAGGGTGTGATTTTGTTTGTGTGTGCTTCGGCACTGCTAAATTGTTCCCACTAAATTGCAGCTTCTTTGCACGGTGGAGTTTTCTGCTGCAAAAGAGAACCCCGGTGCAAAAGAATTCCCGCCACCAGTAGCTTTCTTTGCAGGGTGCATTTCTTTGTTGCAGCACAGAAATGCTCGTTGCAAAGAGTTCCTGCCATTCGTATTCAAATTTGTGCCCCACCATTGGCCAGTTCTAAATTATTCACATGTGGCAGCTAGTGATTGGCTTGCTAGCCGTATAAAAAGCTTGAGTGGTTTCCGCCCAAGTTGGAGGACTCCACGAACACCAGGAGGAGGAGACTTCACACTGTGAAGATCTCTAAGCGCTGCGGAGCCTATTAAACCCAGCGTGAATATCAAGCAGTCAACAGGTGTCTGATCAGCCTCTAGCCTCTCCCTGTCACCGAGCGCAATCCTCGACGTATCCCTCTTCCCTGTGCACAAAAAAATCCACGGAGCCTAGAAAACTTCGTGTGAGTCTATTCAGAGCTCTTTCGGTTCGAGTACTTTCTTTGGTTGGCGCAACGGGCTCGCGGTTTAGAGCCTCCAACCGGATGGGCTAGAAGAGTGTTCATGGGAAGGAACTCTAGTCCGCCTCTTATCTTTTCTATCTGTAACCGCAACTCAAGCAAGTTTTCCTGCCTGCACCGCGACCATCTTCGGTGTAAGTAAACAATCTTTAAATCAACCCCATTACGCGTCCGTGACTAATTCTAGCTCGCCACCGGTCCTCTCCGACCCCGCGTGCCCGGGCTGCTGGCCACAGCCTGCGTGCGCAAAAGGGCCACGGATCGCACCCGGCCCGCACACATGCTTGGCCAACATACTTATTGAACTTCTTCTTGTTGTCCTTCATTTCCTTTGCCAGGTGCAGCTCATTCTTTATCTTTGTCTTCCTTTCTTCCTGCAGGATCTTGCTATTTCCTGGTACACTTCCTTGGTGACTTGCCTACTCTTCCATTGCCTGTATGCTTTCCTTTTGCATTTGACACATTTTAGAAGCTACTTGTGCAGCCACATATGTCTCTTGCCATTCTTCTTGTGCTTCCATTGTCTTGGGACAGTTGCTTGTTGGGCTTCTAATACTGTGTCCCTTAGAAGCTCCCAGCCTCCTGGGTGCCTTTATCCTTTAATTTATTCTTCCATGATGCCATGCCTATTAGCATCTTGAGTTAGATGAAATCCACCTTTTTGGAATCTAGTATCCTAATCTTGCTGGCCTCGTGCTTTCCCTGTTTCAGGATCTGGAATTCTATCATATCACTTCCCTCCCAAATTACCCACCACCTTCACATCCGCCACCACTTCTTTCCTGTTAGTCAGGACAAGATCCAGCGTAGATGATCCCCTAATTGTATCTTCTTCTTTCTGGAAGAGAAAGTTGCCATTCACACAAGTTAGGAATGGGCTTGACATTGTATGTTTGGCTGCACTGTTCATCCAGCAGATATCTGGAAAACTGAAGTTTTCCATCAGTATCATCCCATAGCTATTGGATAGATTTGCCACTTGCTTGAAGAGTGCCTCATCCACCTCCTTTTCCTGATTAGGTGGCCTATAATAATATTATATTATTGTTATATCAGTGTTGCATCTTGCACCTTTCATCTTCATCCAAATGCATTCTGCTTTGCCATCATCTTCCTCCTGAACCAGGGAACAAGTGTATGTATTTTGGACATATAATGCAACATCACCACTTAATCTCCCAACCCTGTCCTTCTGAAACAGAGTGTAACCCTCCATCTTGACATTCTAGTCATAAAAGCTGCCCTACCAGGCCTGTGATGCCTATTAGACCATAGCTCTTTTCACAGGCTGCAGCTTCCAACTGATCTTGTTTATTCCCCATACTTCTCACATTTGTGTACATGCATTGGATGTATTTTGCATTTTGACTTCCTTGCTACCCTTTTGTGTCACTTCTTGCAGTCCTGTACCTCTCTGGCCCTTTTGCAGAGTTGAATTGCTTCTTCAAGCCCTTTTATGTCTGAACTCTGTGGTCTGTTGCTTGAGGGTTTTGATCTCTGTCCCTCATGGGTTTTGATCCCTGTCCCTCATGAAACATTATCCAAACGTAAATAACGTTTGGATGAAATTATGTCTTTGCTAAAGAGTCATAATTCCCTACCTTTTCAGTCCAAGCCAGAGGGCTCAAATACACATCTCTGAGATGCACAAGTCCTCTATGAATACAGATGTAACATTATTGAGATATCAAAGACAAAAATTAGGTAGTACCCCCTGCCAATAACCTTAAAAAAGCAAAAAACTTTCAAGCTTTCTTTAGCCACCATACAAAATATAAATTCAAATAAAGAACCAAACTGATAGCACTCTAGAATAACATTGTATATTAGTGGTCAGGAGTAGGGGAATGAAGTAATGTCCATAGCAGTTTATAAGTTTATTTTTATGTTTCAGAACTGTATATGCTGTCTAGAAGTTCACTTAGAGTCAGATCAGTAAAAAACTACATATTTCAAAGTCTTCTAATGCTTTCAAAGCAGCAGTTGTTGGTTTTCTGCCACTGTTTTAACAAGGACTTACACAAAAATATCCCCTTTATCCTATAGTACACTCTCTGTCCTCAAGGTGAGCATGTTTACTCATGGGTTATCACAGGGTGAGAGTCAGACTATAAAGAAGAACTTTTCTATTTTTGTATATATTTAGTTTAATCATTCTTACTGTAGGAAGTGAAAGAGTGCTTTTATGCTTTAAAAAATGGACTAAGAGTCTAGGACCTTTGGGCCTCTCTCTGACTCTGCCATTAATGCCCTGTCATGAGCTCCAGTTGTTTCCCTTATCTATCCCCCAGACAACCCCCTGCAAAATGGAGCTATTAAAAGTTACCTGACTTACAGGTATGAGTGAGGATTAATCAAATATGCTTTATAACACCTCTCAGATGAAAGTTGTCTTAATAGTTCAAAGAATAAGGGGACTGTTAAAATATGTTTTTTCTGCTTCTATAAATAACGTATACTTTTTTTCCTGAGGCACCTGTCTGCCTGCCATTTTTGACACATGTTGCTTCTACTTGAGTACAAGGGACCTTTACGTCTTTCTTTTTTTTAAACTTTAAATTATTTACAGTAGAGGAAGATTCTAAAAATACTCCCAACAGATGTGTACAGTATCTCAGTGTTTATTTTCATAGGTGGTCTAACCAATGTCAGTGGACTTTTGGGAACAGCATAAAAACGTATATAAAGACTTTCAGACATTTTTCTAACATGTGTTCTTCCTGCCAAACAAACAAAAAAGAGAATTTTCAACCTTTACAAGTATATTCATTGCTAAGCAGAACTTAGCAGGTGTTGAAGTCTGTGAAAATGCTCCCCTGAGCACAACTGCAAGGGGGTTTAAGTGTTTGTAGGATTGGGGTCTGAGTTAGTAAAATTTTCAGATCCTTGGGGATGAGAGCCGCTAGATAAATCAATAATTATTTCTGCCCTGTAAAAATAAGCTTAATGAATATTCACAAGGGAGCTGAACCTTCTATTTTGTGTGGAATATGAAACAGCTACAATGATATTACTCATGCTGTCTTCTCTGGTGGTAAAAGGGGCCCTTAAAAGTTGGTATGTTATATACATCTACCCCACCACAGGGCTAGAAAGGACATGTCTATACTGATTTCCTGCTGACCCCAGGACCGCTGCTGAGAAGGCTTATAATCTCTCTCTCCTGTTCTGCCATGCCTAAGCTGGTAGTTTGGAGGGGTAGAGAATTAAGCTGTTCTGAGCCCATGCCTCAGTGCCATCTGGAGACTGATAACCTAAAAAGAGCATTGAGGCATGGGCTTAGGCCATCTCTGAGCTATTTACTCCCTGTAACTGCCTGGCTTTGGCATGGGAAGAGTGGGAGAAGGTAGAAGGCAATGCAGACAGGGCCTTAGGGTATCTCCAGTCTTTCAACTTCAGTAGTGCTATCCACATGAGTAAGGCCATTCGCAAGCATAAATAAATGCATGATCAAGGACTTAAACCAGTGCATGCTGGTGATCCAAAGTACCATCAAAATGCATCCACCTCAAAGATGATAATCCAAAGTGCTTAACAGAAAAATCATCCCACAGTTTAGGAGAGAAAGTGGAGAAGACCTTACCTTTCCTTGTAGAAACAACGTAGACTCCACAACAACTGTTCTCCACAATACACAATTAAATATATATATTAAACTAAGTAAAGATGACAAAAAATCCCACAAATCTAATTTAAGAGACTCACATAAGATGTGAATCCCTTTATGCACATGCCTATGCTCATGGCATGGTCCTTCTTGCATCAGCTTTACCCCAGTGGGCGCATGAGATGTTTACTGTAGTTGCCTAATTAAATGTCTTAGCATCTACACATGCAATGCTATTAGGACGGAGTAAACTAATTAACTCCACTGCAGGTTGGTACTGTAAATACAAGTAAATACAAGTACTGTCCTATGGTAGAGATTTTTACTCTGCAGAAATGCACATGTAGATGCTGACAGGGCTGACTGCGGCATGAGGGTGCTTCACTGAGGGGGATGCCTGCTGGCTAGCCCCAAGTTGGAGCCCCCTTGTACCCTAACCAGTCCCTCTGCAGTACATTAAGCCAGGTTGGAGCAGCCCCAGGCTGGCAGGCTGACCCCCCAGGCCCTCTGCCAGCTGGGACTGCTCCATCCTGGCTCAACATGCTGCAGTCCTGGGTGCATGTTCAAACATGGTGCCTGGGATCAATAAACTCTGGTGTGATATGTGCCAGTTTATTGCTGTGCATTAACAGCATGTGTAAATGCACCCAGTGTGAGTCATTTTGCTTTCTGTCATGAAGACTCTTTACACGGTGACCTTGGTTCTATATCAACTCAGAGGACAGACTGCTACTTCTTTAACACTGTCACCACTTCATTCAGCACCTGTATGTTTCTTAGAGGCCTCTTATCCAAACACTAACCCTGCGCTGCTTGTTTTGCAAGACTGGAGGGCATCACAGCCCCTCCCTTATATAAAAGTCATCTGTAAGATAGAGAACAAATTCTCCAGCACTATCTGTGGGAGTCCTAAGCACCCTTCTTTTTAAGGTTAAATGAGTATGAAGAATCCAAAATGTTATGTTGTAATCTGGAATCAGGATCTGGAAAGCTTTGCGAAACACTTTCATAACAAATTAAGAACAAACTGTATTAACAATTTGTTTTTCAGTCAAAGAGGTACAAGAAGTACAGGTGAAATGGACCAAACATCTTTACTATAGGTCTAGGGACAGACATTACACATAAACCAGTTTAAGTGATCAGAAACCAAATTAGACCTGGAACAGAAAAGAAGGGTGCCTGTACATGTGCAGTGATACTGCTCTGATGTGCTGTAATTACAGCACATTGGAGCTGACTCAATTAATTGAATCTGCTGGAGTGTGCTAATTAGTTGGCTCCAGCAGTCTTTGCATCTCATGTATTCAGCATCCCCACACTTCAAAATGACAGCAGGGGCACTTTAACTAAAGCTTACTGTACATCCACTGCCACTTTGAAGTGCAGGGCTGCTCATACACGAGTCACTACAGGCACTTTAATTAGAGCAGCTCTCAGAGCCACTCTAATTCCAGCCCCCTCTGAAGCACGTGTAAAAATGCCACAAGTTCAGTGCACATAAACCAGCTTCAAAATGGCCAAAACCTGTTTAAGATAGATCTGGATGGATGTAGTGTCAGATTTAACAGATTTAGGTTAAGCAGGTGTAGCAAACTTCTGTCCCAGATCCCCTCCTGACTCAAGTTACCTTCCTCTCTTCCAGCATCCCGTAATTATTTGTATACCCGCACTGGCTACTTTGTGGAGTTGGAGTCTGGCAGGGTGGGAGGAAGGGCAGAGGAGCACAGCCTCCCCCAGTTGTGCTTGCTCAGGCTCGGGGGACTGGAACTGGGCCTGTAGGGCAGGGGGTCCTGCTCCCCCACCTCCCCTTGCCCCTGGTGCTGAGTAGCTGGCCTGACAGTGCTGGCATGGCTCTCAACCCCAGCTCCTGTCTGCCTGCGTCAGCTAAGCCGGCTAGTGGTGGGGGTGGGGAGAAGCAGAGCCCTCAGACCCAAACTAAAACAGCTTGGGGGTGCCCTTCCTCCCACCTGGCCAGGCTTGGCTGACACGGGCAGGGACGAGGAGGGCTGAGAGCCATGCAAGCTGTTAGCCAAGCCAGGCAGCATCAGTGGTGTCAGGGAGCAGAGGTCCTCCCCACCCTGTGGCATAGCCCACATCCCTTGAGCAAGCACAGTTCAGGGGTTGTCTCCCTGTTGTTGACAGGGTCACTGATGGGGAGGGTGGGGGGGTGGGCACTGGGAGGTGTGCAAGAGTGCCTCCTGCCTTCTAGCCTGGATAGTTCAGACATCTGCATGCCACCCTCCCCCCGACGCAAGAGTAGACATGCATTCTGTTCACTCCTGGGTCAATCTATGCAGATTAGAGAAACTTGGGTAGACTGAATTGGTTTCACCTTGGGCTTTTTCAATGTCTGTACTTAGCCTAGATGCTCAGTGAGGAAGATTCTGAATGTTGGAATGAAAGTCCATGATCATAGCCATGGCTTTCTATTTAATCAGTCCTAAATGTAGCAGGAACAGCAGAGGCTGGGCAAATCTTGCCTGAGAGGAAACAGAGAGAGTCTCCCACACACACAAAAATTGGTTTTTGAACTTAGACATCTTAACTGGAGTTACTTAATGTACTTGCTCCAATATACCAACTCCAGTCTCAGAGCTTTGGCAGCTATAAATATAATGGAAAGACTAAAGAAAATGGCCTGAATCTCATCTCATTGGCATTGGAATATTCAAGAATAACTTCAGTGAAATGTTTTTTTTTCTTTCATCGAGTTTAGTAAAATCTGCTTTTTCTGTAACCAATCAATTTATTTAACAATCATCATGGCTACCTTATGCTAGAAGTTGTACATCCATATGAAGTTTAGAATGAGGTCATTAGTGTTCCAGAAAACGTTTGGTTTAATTGGCCAAGACAGCCAAAGGAATGGAAGAAGTTGGAAGAGCTAATGTTGCTGAGCTAGTGTCCACCAGGTGCTGGTGTCTAGTGTGGCATTCAGACACCACTCTACAGCCTTTTTTCTGAGCAGCATCCCATAACAGGGTGGTTAAAATGCTGCTGGCCAATCTAGTCTACCTGTGATAGAGCAGCAATGGTGAGAACATAAACCAGATAACAAGCTAATACAAACAAGGCCTCAGAGTGTTCAGAGCTTTGATTCAATCCAGAGTGCAGCATCTTGCCTGACATGAGGTGAGCACATTAAAAATACTGTAATTCTCTACAACCTGCAGGGACCTCCTGTTTACCTTCAAGTCTTAATGGGAAGAGTTACTCTCTCTTGCTCCCTGAATCCTGCCACTGAATTGAAACACTACTGAGTTGTTGTTGCTGTCAGGCTTGGGATTCAAAACTTTCACCATGGGGAGACAACCATTTTCAGTGTATAAGGGACCTTTTCCCCCTGGAAGTGTGTTAAGGTGAAGTTAGGCAAAGTATAGGACAGAGGGTAGATCCATGATGGGAAGGGAGCAGGAAAATATATATATAAAAAAGCAAGGGATTCAAGTAGATTTTAATTGTTTTTATTTGAATATCTTCACAGATACAAGGCATCAATATGATGTTGACAAACGCCGGGAAAATTCCTAAACAAAAATTCTATCCGGTTCCTACTGGAATTGGTGGGGGCAGAACAGAGATGAAGTTAAACACTCCACTGTCAGTCATAGTGGCTAAACATGCATGTCATACCCCACCCTTGCCAGCTGCAGTCAGTTTTGACAGCTGCATTTAGATATCTTTGGCTATGGCTTCTCTTTTTGCTCCCTCAGAGACTCATTTTTCCTGCATCAGAAAGGAAAGCACTTTGCTGCCACAGATCAGCATTTGAAAATATCTCCGCTTGCTGCTCTGCCTGGGTGGTACTGCTATGAGTCAGAGTGCCTGGAAGCCGAGTTATTGTGACTCATTTAATTTCTACACTCCAAATGAATCTGGGGGAGGGGAGCAAGTAATACAAATGAAAGAAAGAGTACAATGCTTTATCTGAGCTGCTTCAAATGCCAGATGAGTGTCTGCCTGAGTTAGTTCATTTTTTCCCCATCCTTTTAAATGGCTTCTTGAAGTCTGTAGAACAATGGCTGAATGCAGTTTATTTGTACCATTGGAGTTGTGGATTCTAATCTGGGTCATTACAGCTACAAAATGAGTTTTAAGAGCTTACATACAATAGATATGGACCTTTTCTTTAAGAAGGAGAGCTTTCAAATGTACAACACAGATAACAAATCTATTTAACACTTTCTATTAATTAGAGTACGTTTGCTAGCAATCTCCAGAGTTACTGGTGTTTTAAAAAAAGCATTCCCATGGTCCACTTAGGGGTGGTCCAATTGGTGGCCTGGTGGCCACATACAACCTGCCAGGTTAAAGGTTTGGTCCCCAGAATCCTGCCAAGCTGCTGCTCCCCCCATCACTCTGGTTGCAATAGCAGCTGGAGTCTCCAGGCTCCTCCTCCTTTATTCAGTTTCCACTTCGTGTTCCTGCCCCAGGGGCCAGGGCAGTGCAGTGCACATGGTGCAGCTGTAGGAGGGGATGACCAGACAGGTTCATGGTGCTGCAGTGGAGTGGCTATCCAGATGCACAGTGCCACAGTTGTTGGAGGGGACTCCATGCAGTGTTCAGCATGGGGGACCTACAACCTACCTTGCAGCCCATAGGGTATGCAACCCCTGACCCCTTACAAGTCGGACAGCTTGAATTTACTGTTGTATTCTCCTGGTTCTATTGGTTACAGCAAAGGGCTAGAAGTCATGACTTGTGTTTTATTTCCAGCTACACCACTTTGTCTGTGACCTCAGTGCCTCAGCTTCCGCAGCAGTAAAGTAGGGGGTGGCAAGACTTAACCTACCTTTGTAAACTAGTTTGAGACTGTCAGATAATGCTTCCAAGTGCCAAATTATTATTATTATTATTATTATTATTTCCTCCTTTCCAATGAAGATCTCAGATCATTTTACAGATACTAACTAATACATTTTGTAACACTTCCAGGAGGTAAAGGTAGAATGTGCAGAAATTGCACAATGCATTATAACAAAGCAGAGCTGGCAGACACCCAAGACTGTCATTTTATGGGATATTTTGACAAGTTTAAACATGGTTTTCATTCCAGAGAATAAGGAAATAAATATCTTCTACATTTTCCACAAAATAGACATTTCCAATAAAAATAAGCCTTTAATTTTGGAAATTGAAACTTAGAATATCCCATGCATCTTTCAATTTGAAGATGGCCCAGAATGTAAGATGACCCTCCCCCATAATTAGATTCTACACCTGGAAAATTTGTAAGTTTGTTATAAGTCTCCAGGTATTGACTCTAATTATAGGAGACTCATCTATAATTTACCTCCCCCACTGTTGCATAGGGGCAGGCAGTGTGGGGCAGGTGGGAAGGTCAAATAGCTTGTTCCCTGCTTGTGCCCCACTGCCACCTCTGTCTCCTGGCTCCCCCCTACCCCCACAGCCTTCCCTTTTTCTTCCTCCTCCAGCCTCTCTACTTCCCTACTCCCCCCCAGACTGTGCTCCCCAAACCCCACTTACCTTGCTCCATGCTGGCAGGCTCCATCCCTGTTCTAGCCTGGTGCACAGATCACAGTCCCAGATCTCTGTGTGGGCCCAGATCACTGCTGCTATGGGGCCTGGCTGGGGCTTTGCCAGAATGATTAGCACCCGCCCCCAGAGCAATACCCCCCTCTCCACCCATCTGTTGTTATGAGAATTGTTGCAGAGAATTCTTGTAGAGCCTGAAGGGCACAATCAAATTCTCATGGACATCTAGGAGTATGACACGCCCTGAGACTTCTTTCTCTGCCCAAGGCAATGCAACAGAATGCAAAGCAAAGGAAATTAAACAAAAGCAACATGATAAGTGTGCGGGCAGGAGCGACCCGGGCCCTTTTCCGTGCTGCACGCGGGCTGTGGCCAGCAGCCCGGGCACGCTGGATCGGAGAGGGAGGGTGACGAGCTGGAATTAGGCACAAACGCTTAACGGTAGTTTTAAAGATTGTTTACTTACACCGAGATGGCAGTGGTGTAGGCTG
>NW_005842863.1:142060-171288 GCF_000455745.1 Alligator sinensis
CGTCCCTGCACCGGGGTTCTCCTCTGCAAGAGGAAACTCCCCCGTGCAACGAAGCTGCAACCTGGCGGGGATAATTCTGGTGCCGAAGCACACACAAAATCATGCCTTTGGGTCATGACAATAAGGAGGAAGGAATCAAACCAGAGGAAAGAGATCTTCCTTTGGAGTTGCCTGTGTAGGGCTCCTCTCTGTGGTTATAGTAAACACAGCATGGTGTGCAGAATGGGAAAGGATGCAACAGGACTCCATGGCAGGGGCATGTGGCATTCTGTCTTCAGGGAGGCCCAGAGACACAAGCCAAACTAAGCACAATAGATAGCACTTCATGCAGAAACCTGCAAGACCAGGGTCAGACATTACACATAACCCAGTTTAAGTCATCAGAGACTGGTTTCAACTTGTAACAGAACAGACATTCAGTGCACATAAACCAGTTTGGAAATGGCTGAAACCAGTCTGAGATACACCTGGTCGAATGTAGTATCAGACTTAACTGATTTAGTTCAAACTGGTTTATGCATTGTCTGTCCCAGGACCTTTGCTGGTTTGAGTTCAATCAGAGATCCCCAGCATCCTGACATGCTCTCTGGGCAGGGCTCTCTGCTCCAGCTCAGCCGGGCTGGCTCTCGCCCTCTGCTCTGCAGTCGAAGCAGGGCCAGGGGTCTGGCCAGAGAGGGGTTTAATTCCCTTTCCCTCTGCCACTGGCAGGGACCTGAGCTGGGTCTGCCCACACTCCCCCCTCGCTGCTGCAGCAGTGGGGCACCATGGCCCTTGAGGCAGAGGGGGGCAGGGAGCACAGTTAGTTTCCCCTCTACCTCACTGGCAGCCGGGTTGCTCCCTGCCCAAAATAGGCCCCCCAGCTGACTCTCCACCAGAGGTAGGAGGGATAACCCCATCCCTGCCCCACCCCAAGGGGCCCTGCCTGGCTGTGCCCCCTCTCTGCTGCTGCGGTGGGAGGGGCAGAGCCCTTACTGGGGGTGGCAACCCCTCTCACACTATGGGGGAGAGTGAGCCAGTTCAGCCTGTGTTGGCCACACCCTCCCCCCCAGCACAGCTTCCCTGCAGGTGAGGGCCAGCTCTAGTGCTTGGCCTGAGGAACTGTAGGTATGTGCCCCCATATTTTTCAGTCCAGAGAGTATATTTGTCCTGTTTACAAACTGGTTCAGCCTAGGCAGGTTAAACTAACCTGCAAAGGTTGAATCAGTTCAGGCTCTGGCTTTTTGAATGTCTGTCCCTAGCCAAGAGTGGAAAGAGACTGCTGGTATCATGTGTCATTGTGTTGCTTGCCACTTGCATTCACCTCCTTGTTTGCTATTCTTACTCATATGGTGCCGCATTGGGCAGGCTTCAGTGAGACAGAACTACTTCTTCCTTCCAGGAGATGACCCTCAGCTCTAGCTTCTGTAGTTCAATGTGATGCACAGAGCCAGTTGGAGAACCAAAGACTTGAACTAGTGCCTTTGTGGAGACATGGAGCATTGTGAAGAGGGCCAACTGGTCTGTCTCTCTTTGCTAAGCTGTTCATGCTTCCTGTTCAATAAAGTTCTCTGTTTGGTGGGCCTGTTCCTGGTTTACTGCCCTAGTACAATAAAAGGAAGCTCTGGCCTTGCTCAAGCCCTTATTAAAGCACAGTAAATAAGGAAGCGGTCCAACGAACCTCTGAATTGGCACACCATTAGTTTAAAGTACACAGCATAGAAAGGCTCAGTTAAATCAATACAGTGTTCCAATAAGTAGCTTGGCTAACAAATCAAAGCTTTATCCATCCATTCATCATAGTCCATCTAATTTATCAGAGACAAAAAGCCCACATCCCTTGGTAGCCACCCCAACACAAGAGGCTTTCAGCATAACAACTGAAAATGCCAAGGCCTGCTAGAGGCAAGTAACCTGAAAAAACCCACAAGCAATAGCAGGCAACTGTTTTATGACTGCTATAGGTGGCATGAAGGGAAGCACATATCGCATCCCTATTTCTCTGTCTTTCCATGACCCAGGTCTTGTGTTGTTTACTGGGGTCTTTTTACTGTGGGATTCATCTGCAGAGTCCATCAGTGTCCACGCTGCAGTCCATACAAAAGACTTACTTCTAGCTTTGCAGACACTAGGATATTACTATATAAGGGTAAGTGGGTTGGGCCAATTTTTATAGGTTACATAGATTTCATAGATATTAGGGCTGGAAGGGACCTTGGAAGATCATCAAGCCAGCCCCCTGCCCAAGGGGCAGGAAGTCAGCTGGGGTCATAGGATCCCAGCAAGATAAGCATCCAAATTTCTCTTGAAGGCGTTCAATGTAGGTGCTTGAACCACCTCCGATGGCAGGCTATTCCAGACCTTGGGGGCTTGGACAGTGAAGAAATTCTTCCTTACGTCCAGCCTGAAATGGTCTTGCTGGAGTTTATAAACGTTCGACCTTGTCATCCCTTGGGGCGTTCTGGTGAACAATCATTCCCCCAGGTCCTGGTGAACACGTCTGATAAACTTATAGGTGGCCATCAGATCACCCCTGAGCCTGCGCTTTTCCAGGCTAAAGAGTCCCATAGCTCTCATCCTGTCATAATAAGGTCTGTTTTCCTGACCTCTGATCATGTGCATGACTCTCCTCTGGACTTTCTCAAGCTTCTCCACATCCTTTTTGAATTGTGGAGCCCAAAACTGGCTGCAGTACTCCAGCTGTGGCCTCACCAAGGCCGAGTACAACGGGAGAATGATGTCCCAGGATTTGCTTGAGAAGCATCTATGGATGCAAGCCAGCGTTTTGCTTGCTTTACTGGCCACAGCATTACATTGAAGGCTCATATTTATTTTGTGGTCAATCATGACCCCCAAGTCCCTTTCATCTGTAGCGCTAACCAGCGTAGCACTGCTGAGCCTACAAGGATGCTGCAGGTTTTTCCTCCCAAGGTGGAGAACCTTGCATTTTTGTGTGTTAAATACCATCAGGTTCTCATCTGCCCATTTCTTGAGCCTGTCAAGGTCAGTCTGGATCACCCTCCTGTCCTCAGATGTGGATGCTTTACTCCAGAGTTTGGTATCATCGGCGAACTTGGCCAGTCTGCTTCTGACTCCAATGTCCACTTCATTAATGAAGAGGTTGAACAATATAGGTCTAAGGACAGAGCCTTGGGAGACCCCACTGGTCACAGGGCACCACGACAATTGACTTCTGTCAACCACAACCCTCTGGGTCCGACCATGGAGCCAATTCCCCAGCCAGTGAATCATGGTGGCCCCGAGACTGCAGTTGGCCAGTTTTGCCAAGAGGTGATCATGGGCTTTTTTGAAGTCAAGATATATGATGTCAATCTCTGCTCCCTTGTCCAGGTGATAGGTCACTTGGTCTTAAAAGGAGATAAGATTGGTCAAGCAATCTTAACCCACAACAAACCCATGCTGGCTATCCCTCAGGATGTTGCCGTTGGCCAGTCTGTTGAGAATGGCCTCTTTAACAATTTTTTCTAAGACCTTCCCCAGGATAGAGGTCAGGCTGATGGGCCTGTAGTTTGCCGGATCCACTTCCTCCCTTTCTTGAAGATAGGCACCACATTGGCCTTCTTCCAATCTTCAGGCACTTCACCAGAGTGCCAGGAGTTCTTAAAGATCCATGCCAGGGGCTGGGCTATGATGCTAGCCAGCTCCTTGAGTACCCTGGGGTGTAGATTGTCAGGGCCAGCTGACTTGAAGGTGTCCAGCCTCTCAAGGTGTTCCTTCACGAGGTCAGCATTAAGGGAGGGCAGGGAATCTCCCTCACCCAGGCCTCCCTCACCCAGGCCCCCCTGTCCCGTAGTGGGCAGGGGCATCCCGTGGGACTGATGAACGACCAACGCAAAGTACCCATTTAATAGGTTGTTTTTTTCCTGGGCGTCAGTTGTCAGTTGTCCCATCTGGTTTAGCAGGGGTCCAATGTTGCCCTGGCTTTTCCTCCGGCTCCCCACATAACTAAAAAAGGACTTTTTATTGTCCTTGATACTTGTAGCTAGTTGGAGTTCTGTCGCAGCCTTGGCTTTTCTGGTTCATTCCCTACAGGACCGGACCAGTGTAGAATATTCCTCCTTGGAGGTGGATCCCATCCTCCATCCTTTGTAGGCCTTTCTTTTTAGCCGCAGGAGGTCCGCTAGTTCCCTGGAGAGCCAAGGGGGCTGCTGTGCCCTTTTGCTGCCTTTCCTCCGAGACGGAATAGCATTAACTTGTGCATTGAGGAAGAATGGTTGCTCCTCAAGGGAGTGATCCTCGATCTCTCCTCCCCAGGTATTGTTGTCTCCCCCAATTTAACTCATTACCCAGAACTCATGCCCTAGGGTCCCACCACTGATTATACTACTGAAACACCATCATCTAGAGTCCTTCTCACTGTCTGTGCTTTCTTCTGTATCGGTTACACACAGAAGACTGAATAGAGGACCAAGGCTTTCTACTACTAGAAATATAGTTGGGAAAGAAATGGAAACTATTTTGCAAAATCTTTCAAAAATCACGTTCAGTCCACAGGCTTTCAAAAGGAAGATCTGTTTTGTCTCTCTAAATTTTTTAATGAAAGCATTTAGATGAAAATTTTCTGTTTTGAAATGTTTAGTTCTATCATTTAATTTTAGGAATTTTTCAATCCCCTCTTCCCTAACTTGTTCCCATTTTCTTGACCCCTGAAAAAAGTGGGACTAGAAATAAAGGAGAAAAACGATAGGAGGAAGGAAAAAATATAAGCAAAAAACCTCCACCCATTTTTGCTTTGTCAAAAAAAGAATATTTGAACAAAAATAATTAAGGGAGAAAATTTTTATTTTGGAAAAAGCTAATTTTCTATGAAATACACGTTCTTGTGTAATATTTCCACTGTCTCTAACTAAACTCTTTATTGATTTCACAGTTGCATCTTAGTTCTTCTAAACCTGATTATTGGCTCAGACAGCTGGAAATACTGTCATGTACACTAATCTATCTTCTTTTGTGTTCCTTTTTAAGGCAAAGAATGTTTCTGGATTGCCAGAGTGTCTCAACACCATAGCTGAACAAAAGATATACATACATATTCTCATGTATTCTGTTATGTCATTGACATTTTTTTAAATAAAAAAGACAGGATTCAATAATTTAAAAAAGTATCAGCACAGCTATATCTATACTCCCTTCTATGTTTATTGTTTTCTATCTCTTCACTTCAATCATATCTTAAAAGGAAGAGGCAAGTTATGAATAGCTAACGTAGTAATGGAATTATAGTACCACCCAGCCAGGTTTTCCTTCTATTTATAAAGTCAAGGAACTTCTCCTTAATTAGATCATAATAGAGAGTACATATCTTTTACGAGACCAACTGAATAGTTGGAGAAATATATCTTAGCAAGCTTTTGGGTTCAAAAACCCTTCGTCAGACTGAGGAAGCATCTGCAGTTGGTGTGTGCTCTTCCTGGATGGAATGAATAGTAAATCCAGAGGCTGGTATGCATGCAAGAAAGCCACTCAGTGAAAATGTAAATTGAGGCATCAGGGGGTGAGACACAGGCTGGAGAGGGGTGAGGGGAGGATGTAGCAGGTAAAAGTGGAGAGGTATTTGGGGAGTCAGATGTCAGACAGGTTGTAGTGTGTCATAAATCCAATATCTATATTGAGTCTATGAGTTTTTGTATCTAGGATGAAGTGAAGTTCATAGGCTCATCTATGAAAAGTGTTTTGTAAATTAAAACAAGCACTGAACCTCACTATCCTCATCACCAAAAGCAAACTTCCTACAGCCCAAAACACACCGAATGGATTCAGACCATGCCATGGCAAGAAATGCAAAACTTGCCAACATATCTCCAGTACTCCCGCAATTACTGCAGCCCACAACAGAACCATCACCATTCCTGGATCTTATAGCTGCACCTCCAGAAAGGTTATATATCTCATCTAGTGTACCAAATGCCCTGCTGGAAAATATGTAGGAGAGACTAAAAAACAAATGTGCACCAGAATGAATGCACACCGGAAATCTATTAAAGAGAAGAACACCCAAATACCAGTCAGGACACATTTCTCACAAGAAAACCACTCTCTCTCCAGTCTCTCAGTCCTGATCATCAAATGGAATTTACAAAACACTTTTCACAGATGAGCCTATGAACTTCACTTCATCAACCTCCTAGATACAAAAACTCATGGACTCAATATAGACATTGGATTTATGACATGCTATAACCTGCCTGACATATGACTCCTCAGGTACCTCTCCACTTTTACCTGCTACATCCCCCTTCCTCCCCTCCCCACCCCCAGCCTGTCTCTCCCCCCCCGCTTTTCTTGCATGCATACCAGCCCTGGATTTACTATTCATTCCATCCAGGAAGAGCACACACCAACTGCAGATGCTTCCTCAGTCTGATGAAGGGTTTTTAAACCCGAAAGCTTGCTAAGATATATTTCTCCAACTATTCAGTTGGTCTAATAAAAGAAATCAGACTGACCCAAAGAATCTTGTCTGCCTTGTGTGTATTAAGGCAGAGCAGGATGAATGCAGCAGGGATGGTAGCCTGTAATAGGGAGCCTTCCTGGTGCCAGTTAGATCTTGGCCCACCCACCCCTCTTTTGTCTGCCACACCTTGATAGAAAACTCGTTCAGATGTTACCCAGGTTGGAAGGCTGCCCATTTAGGCCCCTGATGTCTAGGGGTGACATCCATTCTGAAGCTTCACACTTCCCCTACACTGCGGCCCATGCCTTGCAGATTACATCACCCCCTCCAGTGGAGGTCCCCTCTCTGGGACCTTTGGCTCCCTATTAGGCTCTGGCCCTGGCTTCAGGCCAGTCAGAATCCAGAGCCTCTTGCTCTGGCATTCCTTGTGGTGGGCCCCTGGCCCTTTGACCCCACTTTGGGTCCTGGCCCCAGCATAGACCAGTCAAGGGTACCTCAGGTCAGATCTGAGCCACCTGCCTGGTCTCACCCTCACAACTCCACTGCAACCAGTAAGCCTCAGACCTCTCAAAGATCGTACAGGTCTGGGCTTTCCCTGCCAGGACAGTATGTGCGTGTAGTGGCTGGAGGTTATCAGGTGCCCCCTACCCACCTTTCACCAGGGGGGTTCATGGTCCTGGCATTTCCTGGGGCTGCCATACCACTGGCAGTCCCACCAGGCCTCCCTATCCTGGCAGGGTGCAGTTTTGGGTCATGCCCAGGACCTGGGGCCTCCTCCTTCCCCATAGTCCCAACACATACCTCCAAGTTCTTTCTGACATGGGAGTTCAGCAAGGAGATGTTCTTCTGCTGGTGGCTGCTGATGCAGTGTGTGTCCCTTCCAGCTCTGAGAGTGGGGCATTAAATGGTTCTGAAAGCAAAAAAACCCAAAACAAATAGGTGCAGAGTGAGGAGGGTGGCACTCACTCCATCTGCATGTGGAACTTGGGAACCCCAGCAGTGGGAGGGTCACCTCCAGCAACATCAGCTGTTTCAGCAAACTAGGATCCAAGGAGGTGAGGTGGGGTGTCACAACATCCCCAGGAATGCTGAACACCCTCTCACTTGGAATACTGGTCGGTGGACAAGACAGGCTTTCCTGGGCAACCGTGGCCAGATCCTGTCACACCTGGCTGTGGGTCGCCCAATAGGCCAAGGGGTCTCAGTGCAGCAGCTCCATGTCCTCAGCGAGATAGGTAGCCACTGAGGCCTCTGCGCCACCTGCTGGATAGTGGGGTCTGGTGCCTCTGGACCCCAACATTGAAGCCATGCCTTTGGCCCATATTGGCAGCGACTGTGGTGAAAAAAGGTTGGCTGGTGATTGGAATGCTGGCACGGGAAAGTGGATCCCCCTCTTCCACGTCTCCCTGCCTCTGCCCTTCTGCCTCCTTAACTCTGTTCACCAGCACCTCCATCCAATGATTGATGATTTTGCTGCTGCAGATGCTCCCCTTCACCTTTGGGTGGCACATGCCCAGCAGCACATGAACCGTACTGGATTGCACCGGATCCAGCCATTTTTTGATGCCCTCCTTCATCCGCTTCATCAGTCCCTGCACCTCTGGTGAAAACGGCTTGTCCCAGCCAGGAACATTGATCCCCCTGGAACTTCTCCATTTGATTCACACTATGGGGATCACCTGGTTAAGGAGGGCATCACCAGCACTGAGGCTCTCAGTGGTCTCAAGGAATGGCTTGAGGACCACCAAGATCTGGGAGGTGGTATCCCACTCTGTTTTGTTAAGAAGGCCACTGATCCCAATCTCCCTGAACAAGGCCATCTCATGGATGGCCTTCTGTTGCTCAACCAGCCTTTCCAGCATTAGGTATGTGGAGTTCCAGTGAGTCTCCACTTCCTGCATGATTTTGTGCTGTGGGATGCTCAGCTCTGCCTGTCTGCCCCACAGCATCTTGCCCTCCTTGCTGTTCCAGTGGAAGTAGCCCACCACCTTCCTGCATTTTGAAATAAGCTGGCTGGTAGTAGTAGTGATGATGCCATCACCTGGAGCCCTGTCCCCCTCCGAGGTGTCCCTGAGTATGAGGTGGAAACTGTGTGCCACACAGTGGATGCCAACAAAGTGGGCATCACATACTGCCTTCACCATATTGGCCACATTGTCAGTGACCATGAACCCACAAGTGAGCTTGCCCTGCCCAATGAGCCACTCCTGTACCATGTGGTTCATGGCCACCATGATCCCCCTCACTGTGTGGGACTCTTCTATCATCTTCACTTGAAGGAGAGCCCAGTGCCCTGTGAGGGAGAGGTAGTCATGATCCCCACCCTGGCTGCTCCAGATGTCTGAGGTAAAGTGCAAAGCTATCTGTGGCCCTGCCTTCCACAGTTCCTTCCTCAAGTACTCCCTGTATGCTTCATACAGGGAAGGCACCACTGTCCTGCTAAAGGTGGTGCATGTGGGCACTTGGTAGGGTGGGGCCATAAGTGCCATAAGCCTCCTGAACCCTGGACACTCAACAAAGGAGAAGGGCTGGCCATTGAGAGCAAGGATCTCCCCAGTGCTTTGGGTGACCTCACTTGCCTTGGGAATGCACGTGTCTTTGTCTCTGCCTTTCTGCCACTGGTCCAGGGTGGCGTGCCTCTGCTTCTTAGGGATGGGGGTTTGGAGTGAGAGGGATTATTTTTGGGTATGCTCCCACTGGTGCCAGGCTAAGGAGGAACAAAGGCAAGGGGGTGCTCCCTCCTGAGATGCAGCAGCATTGCCACGGTGGTGAAGTGTTTCACCTCCTTGCCCCAGCTGATCTGTTTCTGGCAGTGCTGGCAAGTAGCATACCTGGGATCATCTGCCACCTCAAAATGATCCCACAGTACACTACCCACCTGCTTCTGGCTTGAAGGTGGGGATCCTGCCTTATCCCCCTCCTCATCAGGCAGAGGCACAACAACAGGAGGAGCTGAGCCATCTGCCCCCACAACCTCCTCCAAAGTGCCTTCCCAAAGAGACCTGCCTCTAGGGGAACTTCGAAGGGTCTGGAGCACAAACTCAGATTCCCTCTCCTTCCCCAGAATTTCCTTAGCTATGGCACTCAGCTTCTCTGCTTCCAGGTCCAGCTTCTCCTCTGGCACTGGAAGGCTCATGCTGGGAACAGAAATTGGGGTGGAGACTATCATGCTGGTGCTGGTGGTTATTACTGGTGTTAGAGGTGGTGTGGGCCACACACTGCTCCCCCCTCCTTGCTCCCACTAGCAATAGAACACTCATTGCTGCCAGGAAAGAGGGTGCGTGTATGTTTGGGTGGGGGGGCCTTGCAGCTCTCCCTCTGCCCCCTCTCCCTCCCCTGCCAGGAGTCCTGGCACCTGCCTTTCCAGCACGCTTCATAATGTTTGGGGTGTGTGTGTGTCTGTAATATATGTTGTGCTTTCCTGCACAGTGATGACACACTGTCAGGGAAAACACAGAAGAAAGACTAGCTACCAAGAGACTAGATACCAAGCCAGAGCCTTTCAGACTCTGCTGGTCCAAGAGAGAGACAGCTCACAAAAGGCACAGATCACTTCACACACAGCCTTATATGTTGTCTCTACATCCTTCCCCCAGAGCACTGTGATTGGAAGGGAACTCAGGGAAAGATCACAGTCACTGGCCAGCTACAGATGTCAATATCAGAGCAGTCTTCCCTATGCCCCACCTTCCTCCTCCCTCTTCTCAGCTTCTGTTTCCTGAAAGCCTGCCTTTTGAATCTTCAAATCTGCCTGAAACTTTTCTGAATCAATTTGGATGCTTCTGATTCAATTTGGGGTTTTTAATGGGTCTCCCGATTTGATTCGGATTTGGCGATTCAGCTGTCGAATTCTCCTCCAAATTGAATCGGCTACCAAAGATTCGCACAGCCTTACTGCCTGGGAATGGGGGAAGCCTCCCCAAGAGGGTGCAATTTAGGAACTATGCCTTGTAGTTGGTAGTGTTTTAAGTTGTATTTAGTATTTTCTTTGTTTTCTTTGCCTTTGTTTCTGTAATAAATTTATCCTCTGTGTTTACACTGCTTGCAAGGAGGGGTTTTTGTTTATATGGGACACCCTAGCAATTTATTTAGTGTTTCCCAGGTGGTCTGGTTGAAGGCTCAAGCCAAGGTAAAATATATTTAGACCCCCAAATTGAACCCAGCCTTTGTTGCTTCTGACCGGTACCCGGAAGAAGGGTTACATATAGATAGCAAACAATATTCATAGAAACCAAGACTAGGAAATATTTTCACCATTAGTTGCAAGGTTCTTCATCTGTATTTCTGAAGGAGACTGAGGGGGCATATGATAGAGGTCTATAAAATCATGAAGGATGTGGACCAAGTGAATAGGGAGCTGTTGTTCACCAAGTCCCAGAATATTAGAACTAGGGGGTATCCACTGAAATGGTAGGTGACAGGTTTAAAACTAATAAGAGAAAGTACTTTTTATACAATGTGTAGATAACTTGTGAAATCTGGTATTGCAGGAGGTGGCAGAGGCAGTTAGCATAGCCAGATTTGAAAAAGGAGTAGATAAATTCATCTATTAACAGCTATTGAACAGAATGGTTGAAGATGTTTCCACTGTCATCTCTAAACCTATAATGGTGAATGCCAGGAAGGATACTGAATAGGGAATAGATACATTCAATTCAATACTCTCCTTCTATAGCATTCACTCCTGCCACTGTCAGAGACAGGTTACTGGGCTAGATGCATCACTGGTTTGACCCATTATGGCACTTCTTGTTTAGGGATAGAAGTTACACCTAAACTGGCGTGCATGATAATAAAATTATTCAAATCTGTAACACAACAGAACTTGAGTGCATATAAACTGCTTCAAAATGGTCAAAGACAGTTTAAGATAAACCTGATTGGATGTAGTATGAGACTTAGACTGGTTTAACTTAAATCAGTTATTGAACTTGTGTCCCAGATCCCCTCCCAACTCAAGTTACCTCACAGTTCCCCAGCTTCCCAGGATTTTTTTTGCAACCCTGGACTATGCTGTCTGCTCCAGTAGACCAGGGCTGGCCCTGCCCCCAGCTGTCACAGAGCTGAGGCAGTAAGGCCTCTGCTCCCTAGACTACTTCCTGCCTGTGTCTGTCAGTCTGGTGGGATGGGGGGCTGGGGGAACAGACCCCCAGCCCTCCCCACTTTGGGTCTGCACAGCATGGGGCAGGGGGAGGGGAAACTTGACTTCTCCCCCCAGCCCAGCGAGCCCCTGAGCTGCAAAAGCCCCAGCTCTGCCCTCTCACTAGCCGCCAGCCTCTCTGAGGCATGCACCCGCCAGCCTGACATTTTGGGGGAGCCAGGGGGGTGCAGTCATTCCCTCAACCCCTGCCTCAGTGAGACTGGCAGCTAGAGAGGGGGTGGGGCTGGGGCTTTCCTACCTCGGCTTGCTGGGCTGCAGGTAGAGAGAACCCCCATCCATGTGGGCTGCTCCCCATGCACACTGCAGACCCCTGCCTAGGGGGCGGTGCTGGGCCAGAGGGTGTATTTCCCCCCTGCCTCTTGGAGGCAGATGGCTGGCAAGGGGGTGAGGCTGGGGAGAGATTATCTGCTGGTTCTCCCTCTGCCTGTGACTGACATTGGGGTGTGGGGCATGTGTCCAGCAGCCAATTAGACATGGTCTACTGACTGGCTGGATTTGGCAGCTTTCGGCAGTGTCCACAGTGATCAAAGATCTGCATGAGTGCCCCCAAGCTCCTGACATGGGCCAGTGCAGGTTTCTGCCTGTTTTGCCCACCGGAACACTAGGTGGATCTGCATGTTCATTAATGTGCTGTAGTTATGGTGCATTAAGTTCAGTACTTGGTTAACCAGGTACTAAATCAATGTGCAGTAACTCACACTACTGCGCAGTAGCTCCAGTGCATGGATTTTTAATGATGCTTACTGCACAGTAGTGTGTTAGTACAGTTTTTGCCTGGCACACTACTGCACAGTGTTATTAGGCTACTGTACAGTTAGCATCTTGTGTAGATGTGACCACTGAACATCAGTTCAATTCAATAGTGGTCCAATCTACGCAGCTTAGAAAAATCTGTGAACATTGAATCAAATCCTCCTTAGGCTTTTTGAACCTTTGCATTTAGCCATCATGTTCTTACGTTCTTATCACAATATAAAAGACAATGCTTTCCCTTGCTCAACTTCAAAACAAAATAATACATCTGTATAGCATTTTTTGAGAGTTTAATGCTGTGCAGTTTCACAGAAAATGACTCAGTCTCTTTCCCAAAGAGTTTACTCTCTAGGTTCAGCATGACTCAAATTAGGTTAAAATTATTCACAACTGGGAGAAGAGAACAGCAGTGAGGCTGGTAGTAATGAGGGTACATGGCTACATTGTACCCATTGACATTTCTGAGGCTCTGTATTGTTATTTTGTTTTTCTTCTGTACTTCTTAGAGGAGAGGAGAAGAGAATTTTTAGGAGGAATTTCTGCTAAGTGAGGGTAGTGACTTGATAAATAAAGTATAATGATACTTAGTCATGACACAGTACTTCTAAGAAGTAGTCAGACAAATAATTGCCGATCAGAGAAACACCCCTCTGAGGTGACTGGGCCTGTACACAGAAATGAAACCTGTGTAACACTGGGGCATCCTGCCATGTAATTCTGTGTAATTATATTAATGGCCCTGGAATGCTTCTGGTTTTGGTTCTCTCCCTTAAATTCCAACCTCAAGTTACCATCTCATGATGAATTGGCTCAAAACCCATCTTACTTCTAATTTTTAATTTTTCCTCATTGTTCTTGATTCTCTGTTGCCCTCTGCCTTGCACAGCTGTTTACAGCAGGGCAAAATGGGATCAAAACTAGGGTGACCATAATCATTTGAGGGAAATCTGGGAAGGGGGTGGGGGGCACCAGGGGATGGCTCCTAGGAGTGGGGCCAGGAATGAAGCCTGTGTGAAGTGGCTAGTATTCGCTCAGATTCGGATTTGGCCGATTTGGGGGACAGAGATTCGATTCGATGATTTGAATCACTGTCCCAATTCGATTCGGTCAAATCTGATTCAGCTGCTGCCAAATCTCTGAATCAGCCAGGCCAGGCCCATCCCCCACCCCTCTCCCAGCCCAGCAATGGCTGCTCCGCCCACCCAAGCTCCTGGCTCTTGTTAAAAAAAAAGCCCCAACTCAGTGGGTGCTCCTGGGTGGGGGGCGATCCCTGCTGCCCCCCACTGCATGGGGGACTCTGCATGAGCCCCCTGACCCTCCCCTGCTCCCCCAGCCCCCTCATGGGTGCCCCACCAGCTCTGGCCCTTTAAGAAAAAAAAAACCCGAGAAAACTCCAAGACTCACTGCTCCTACTGGCAGGGGTGGTCCCCGCTGTCCCCTCACTGCCCCACGCCTTGTGGAGGGCTCTGCATGAGCCCCTGAAGCCCTGAGGCTGCTGCAGGAGTGGTGAGTCCTAGGGCTTTTCTTGGATTTTTTTTTTCTTACAGGGCCGGAGCTGGCCTGGGCGGGGCACCCATGGGGGGGCTGGGGAGTGGGGTGCAGTTCGGGGGGCTCATGCAGAGTACTCCTCTGCCCCTAGTATATAGCAGTTCAGAGTCAGCTGCAGCTCCTTGCTGCAGCCACCGGGCACTGCCCAAATCATCAAAGCTCTCCGAATCTTTCCTGAAGATTCAGAGAGCTTTGAATCAATTGCGACCTTTAAATTCGTCCCCTGATTCGATTTGGATTTGGCGATTTGGCCACCAACTTGGGCTGAATCTTCTCTGAATCAAATCACCACCCGAAGCTTTGCACAGCCCTATTAGGAATGACACACACAACCCTCACCCTCCAGACCTTACAGGTCCCAGGTGTGGGGCTGGGCAGGATAGCACGCTGCATGGGCGTGTGCATGCACGCACACACAGACAACCCCCCAGCTCCTTCCCCATTCCCCCACCCTGACTCTACAGTGCAAGTGACTCTGCTTGCAGCCCAGAGAAGTCCAGACCAGTTCCCTGGAGAAAATTGAAGCAAAAGTTCTAGTTTGGCATGAACCCACCTGCATATGCCCAAATCCTGAGCCAGAAGCATTTTACATCTGCTTCATACTAGCATAAATGATAAAAGATGGCGCTGGTCAAGGATGCACAGTATCTTCACCCCCCCCCCCTCCACTACACACACACACACACACACTTTTTTCTGTTCCTCTCTAGTTAGTCAGGGGATTGCTATCAGCTGCAATAAGCCAAACTGATGATGACAGTAGAAGCAGATGTGACTGCATGGCTACTGTTCAGGATATCCAAGGGACAGCTCAGAGGAAAATACATAGGATTTGCTGCCTGCAGAAATGAGTACACAGTCCTCCAGTGATGGACCACTGTATTTTTTCAGTGTATCTATTTTTCTTAAAATAGCCAGAGACCTCACACTGTACCTGCTACCTGCTTGCACAATCAAACAGGAGAATGATCCTCCTATATTCCTCCCTCTCCCAACATTCTTTGTATTCATTAGGGCTAAGTACAGACAGTCAAAAAGACGGAGGCTGAATTGATTCAGTCTTTGCAGGTTAGTCTAAACTGCAGAGATTAAATTGAGAAACATTTGGACAGACATTTGGTTTTGATTCAGGAAATGCAGCCACATACCTGCAGTGGCTTAGGCCAGAAGCCTGGGTGCACTAGACTTGAGCATGACTCTCTGGTACATAGCCAGCTTGGGTTGTGTGTTTGCTTCCTCTTCCTGGTGCCCTGAGGTCTCCAGGATTTGCAGTCCAGAATTAAACCAGCAGGACACTACAGGACTTGCTCATCACTTCCTCTTCCTGCTTCCAGATGCCACCAGGATTTGTAGTCCACAGTTGCAGCCAGCAGTAAGTTTTTGGCGGGGCAGCTCTGTACTCGGGGGAAGGGAAGTTTAACCCACCTCCATGGCCCAGACCCCAGCTGAGGTTTGTCTGGGGCAAACCTCCCCCACACCAAACCCTTCTCTGCTGGAGCAGACAGCCCAGCCCAGGGCTGGAAATTATGCAGGGATGCTGGGGGACTGTGATTTAACTTAAACCAGGAAGGGGTCTGGGACAGAAGTTTCGTAAACTGGTTTGACCCAACTCAGTTAAGTCTGGTTCTGCATTCAGCCAGGTTTATCTTAAACCAGTTGCAGCCATTTTGAAACTGGTTTATGTGCACTGAATTTCTGTTGTGTTACTGGTTTAAATCAATTTCTGATGACTTAAACTGGTTTATGTGTAACTTCTGTCTCCAATGCACAAGTTTGTAGGACACCGTTCAACATCTCTATAAAATAGACAGGCTTCTTGTTAAAATAACCCATTCCATTGTTGATAGAATGAAAAGATATCTTTATATATGCCTACCTATCTTGTTAACCTTTAACATAATGAATAATCATCCAGAATTCTGCCTGCACTGCCAGTAATATTGAGAAATCTCATACAGTCATTGCTGAGCAAGAGCCTGCCAGACAAACCTCCAAAGATTACCCTAAGGACCTCATTAGTAGCTGCTTTTACATGGAGTCTGAACTGCATTTAAAGACAGGACCCATATGGGGATAAGGCAGTGCTCCAAGCACTGAGCATAGCTAACACATCTAATGTTTCATATACTATGTGCATAGTAATTAATAATCCTTTACAACCAGGTTATAGGGGAACTAAAGTCCTTAGGGACCCTTAGGGCAGCTCAAGGACATCAAGCAAATGTGTCTATAAGCAGGAGAAAGAGAAGAAAAATAAACAATAGGGGATTGGATATTCCCACTTCCTGGCTGCCAAAGAGGAAGAAGATCTCCCCAGAGAACGTTGTCGGAACCTACAAAACAGTGAGCCGTCAGTTGTCTCCTTTTAGCTTCCTTTCAGCTGCTATCAATCAAAACAGGTCTTGACTATTGACTTCCTGCTAATTGGACCCTGCATTTCGTTTATGATTTATGAATATCAACACAGGTTTTTCCACAGCAAAGACGACTAAAACAATTTTCCCTGAAAAGACCCAATCCCAGATCAGATATGCATTGCCCTTTATCCTGTCTTTCCCCATTATCAGTGGCAATTGGACTGTGATGTTTCAGATGGAAAACTTGCATGCATTTTCTGTTAAATTCATTTATCTTTTTGACAATTTAGAATAAGCAAGTCAGAGAAGTGCAGAGCAGCATAAGGGGGTGATAATTGTCAAATTGGGTAGAACTGTTTTTGCTTGGATGAGAAAAAATACCCTAGTCATTTAATGATCTTAAGGCAGAAAAACTGACTAGGACTAAATCTTGTTCTGTGATGTCCTCACTGGACTAACATTTAAATTTTTTTCTACAAGGGTTGCACAAATGGTTTAAGAAGAAAAACAGCAACATCCAAACCAATCAAATGACATTCAGTTGGTTTGTCAGATCTATCATCCTAATGCTCTAAACCCACCTGTAAATAAGAAATGTGAAGTCAGATGTCAGATGCCAAGATGTATAATTTGTAATAATTAGATCTCAGAATCAATATGGGTGGATGAGTGCAGGTGGGTTGCACCTCCTGACTTTGCCACGCTATGCCAGATGATGCGATGGACCACTGCTGGGAGAACATGTTCTGCCCACCTGCTTCCATGGTTAGGCTCACTGCATGCTGAAGAAGATATTATGTAACTGCTTCAGTAAGTTTATTTGTGCATGAGGCTATGAACAGGTGTTGCACTTGCCCCAGAACAAGTTGTACACATGTTTGTCCCACTACAAAAATATCCCAAAATTTGTTTGTACACAAATCATCTTTCTAATTAGGATTTAGTAAACACCTGAATACACTACCGCTTTTCTGTCATTGATAAAATGATGCTATCCCAGGTTAGCTGCTCAGATGCATTTTGTGATGTCCAAGGATAAATTGTTAGTTATTCTTACGATGTGAAGCTTTTTAGGATTTAACTTGGGACAACAAACATGGACATCTGAATGATTGCACTTTGGCCCAGTATAAAACGTTTATCTTGGGACAAATATGACAGCTGTTTGTAGCCTGAGGGTGGTACTGGGCATGTGCCAAAAAGCAGGCACATGACTTTTTTGACAGTTGGTATGGGCAGAAGGAGAGCAAATTGAAGCAAGGGAAGTTTAGGTTAGATATTAGGAAAAACTTTCTCACTAGGAGGGGAGTAAAGCACTGGACCAGGCTACCCAGAGAGGTTGTGAGGTTTTTAAGACCTAGGTAGACAAAGCCTTGGCTGGGATGATATAGTTGAGCAGGGGGTTGAACTGGATGACCTTTTGAGGTCCCTTCTGATGCTAATTTTCTATGATTTTGTGATTCTAAGTGGGCAAGGCAAGTTTTCATGGTAGTTCTTTCTACCATTGTCTGGCACAGGGTGGACATGACCTCAGAATGACTCTTTCTTTCTGAACACTCAGGAAGACAACGCAGCACTGCTGCACAAGCAGTGGGAGATCTGCACCAACACAAGGGTTAATCTATTTGTTAAATGACAGCTGACATTCTCCATCATCTGTACAAGCAGTGTTAGAAGGGTGGGTTCCTACTCACTAGTACCACCTCAGTACTAGTCATCACTGCAGGCTAATCATTTGGGCTAGGGACAGACATTCAAAAAGCCTGAGCCTGAATTCATTCAATCTTTGCAGGTTAGTCTAATCTGCTTAGGTTGAAATGGCTTGCAACTGCACAGACATTCCCTCTGGACTGAAGAAATGAAGGTACATGCCTGCAGTAGCTCAGGCTAGAAGCCAGGGAGTGCTAGAGCAGTCCTCCCTTCCCTTCTACAGTGCTGAGCTGGGGGGGGTGGCATGGCTAGGTCCCAGCAGAATGTTAATTAGGGGGGGTTGTAACCCCCCCCCCTGCCTGCACTGTCCCAGACTTTTCCTCGCTCCCTGCTCAAGGGGCAGGAGTGTTGCCAGATACCAGCCCCCTGCTAGCACTCTGAGGCAAAGGGGATGTTGTGTGCAGTGCATTCATCTGTTGATGATACTGAGCTTTTCAATCTCCCTCTCCCTGCTTCTTCATACTGTCTGCAAACCTGACAGAGGAGGGAGCTAGCAGGGGGCTGATAAGGCAGCATTTATTAGCCCATCAACAAAACAAAAGCCTCTCTCATTAGCTCAAGCTCTTCTTAGACAGCTTTTTCCAAGGAAGGAATGGAGGGACATTACCAGCTGACCTGGTAATGTCCAAAAAGCCCTAAGCAGACACTGTTCTGTCTGCCTGTCCCAGTGAAATTGGAGACACACATAGACACCTCTTAGCATTAGCTAGCATACCACATGCCCAGGGTCCGTGGGGCTGGGGTCCATACTGTGGGAGATAGGAGGGAGGGGGTGGGGGTACCTGCTTGAGGAGCAAGTGGCAAGAGGGGGGTGGGGCAGGGGCAGACTCTGCTGTGCCTGCAGTCCTTGCAGTCCCTGCTGACCCTCCCAGGCAGATCTTGCTATGCCTCCAGTCTCCACTGGAGCTCCGGGTAGGGAACAGAGGAACAGGCCCTGTTCTCTGAAACAGACAGCACAGTAGAACACTGCACAGCACAGCCAGCACTGCCCAGCCCAGGGTTGCAAAGCATCTGGGATGCTGGGAGACTCTGGTTTAACTTAAAACAGGAAACGGTCTGGGACAGTCATTGCATAAACTGGTTTGACCCAAATCAGTTAAGTCTGACACTACATTCAAACAGGTATTTCTTAAACCTGTTTCAGCCCTTTTGAAACTGGTTTATGTGCACTGAGCTTCTGTTTTGTTACAGGTTTAAATCAGTTTCTGAGAACTTAAACCAATTTGTGTGTAATGTCTGTCCCTAGCCTTGAGGAGATCATAGGCCCCAAAAGCAAGATGGCTATGCCTGAAGAACACCAAACACCAGTCCCTACCACTGAAACTACATTAAGCTACTCAGGATAGAATACTTGACAGAAGGAAACAAAAGGGGTCTTTCACACTGCAGGACCTTGAGATTGCAGTATATCAAACACATAAGAACTGCATTGAGTGATGGCAATGACTCATTCTGAGAGAGAGAGAGAAAGAGGTGTGGTCTTAAGGGGAAGGCTAACCAGCTAAGAGGTGTGCTGCTACTGGCTTTGGCTAACTTGAGCTAGATACTTCCTGTGAAAATAAGAATGAAGAAAAGGCAACTTGGCTTAGATGAAGCATGGGTATATGCTATTTCATCTCAGAGGTGCATTTCATCTCACAGCTGCTGTATTTAATCTCAGAGGTGCACGTCTTTCAGTAGGAAGATATGATTCCTGCATGTGACTATATGTTAGTGAATTATTTAAGGATCAGTTGGGATGCACTTTATGATGTATATATGTAGGATATTACTCCTCTTGAGGATTTTTCACACTACTACTCTTTACAGTTAGAGAAAACACTCATCCTAATTCTAGGAGTGAATTTTTCAGTCATAAGAAATCAGGAGGGAAATCTGAGAAATGGAAGAGCTAGCTATACAGTATTGTTCACCACACATCTTCCTTAAGATTCATTCTAGGCCACAAGCACCAAATGCTAAACAACCATTTACTGGGCTGGTTTCTCAGGATTTCTATGGAAAGAATGATGAGAAGCCATCTATGTATTGAGATGAAGTGTATTACAGCAAATATTCAGGGATTTTTCCTTTGAAGTCACTGGAATCTTTTCTCATTTCTCTCATAAAGTGCATGTTTTGTTGTCACCTCATAGAAAGCATTCCCTTGAGGAACTTTTGTATTTTGATGCCAGCTATTTCAATTTCTCTCTCCCACTGAATTATTACCAGGAGCATTTTATGAAAACAGGATATTGAATTTTTAAAAAATAAAAACCCTGTTGCTTATTCATCAGTTTGAATGATAATATGAGGTGATATCACAATGGCTTGCTGTGGAGAGATGTATAGGAAATCATAGTGGGTCTCAGGGGAAGCTCATTGAAGCCAATGGAAATGAGAACTTGGACTACAATCAAGGAAGAAGTAGCAACTATTTGCCATTATTATTTTGTATTTTTCTACTGAGGCCCAACCACAAATGAGAACTAGTGGTGTTATAAGCTCATGGATGATCACTGCCCCAATGACCTTGTAATTAGTTAAGCTCCTAAGAGTCAAAATTCATAATCATGGTTTAAGGCCAGAAGGAACTCTGATGATTAGCTCGGTCAATCTCCTGTATACCACTGGCCATTACATTTCACTCACTTACATTAGTACTGATCCCTATGTGGATATGTATTTTGACTAAACCAATCTTCCTAAAATGCTTGCTTGTCTTAATTTGAAGACACAGAAGAAATGGAGAATCTACTGCTTCTCTTAGCAGTTTGTTCCACTAGTTAATCACCATAACTGATGAAAATGTATGTGAAAGTTTTAATTTAATTGTGTTTACCAGAGTCTACAAAAAAGGAGAGAGAAAAATAGTATCAAGTAAGGGTTTAAAAGCTTTGTTTCTAAATCAGTTTATTAATTTGTGTGCCAGTTTGTTGAAAATTGATATCTGAAGTATTGCACAGTACATAAAAATGTCACCGTTTTAAAGAGATTAATTGGCAGAATTTGACTATTTATGGCTATTTTGACTATCATAGAGATAATCAGAAATTTTTCAATGAAGCTCAAATAATTGAATCAAATTGTTTCAGAGGACAGCTCAAGTTCAACAGACTTCCATGAATTAAAGATGGTGTTAGCATAAGTGAAATTCAGAAAAACAGCAATTTCATCTAGCTGCAGGGTCCTGGTAAGTATATTTCATTTGCTGAAACACCACATGTTGATGTTTCCCAAATGAAATAGTTTAGTGATTTAGTTTGCAAAACATTTGAAAAAAATTGGTCACTTTCCAAAAACCGAAAATGCTAAATAATTGACATTTTCCATTAAATGATAATCCCCAAATTATGATAAAATAAATACTTGAAGAAGCCTAATATGTTCAGTTATAACCTTTTCTAAACACCTTGGGTTCTGGGGTGCATATCAGTGGGCATGTCTGCATGTGCACATTTACTGTGCAGTAACTGAAATTACTGTGCAGTACAGGCAGACATCTACATGTGCATGCCTGTGCTGCACAGTAAATATGGCAATTTATGCCACTTTGAGCATAAATTTGATACTTGCATCATGCAAGTATCAAATTTACACCCGATTAGTTACTGTTCAGCAATGCAGTAACTTTAGTTCCAAGTCAGTCTACACACAGCATTAATGTGCTTTAATGCCTGCACATGTAGACTCTAGCCTAGTCCCATTTACTGTGTAGTAACATACTGCATGCTGTAAATTTAAGCCAGTGTAAATGCACATGTAGACCTGCCCAGTAAGAAACACAACAAAACTGTCACTTTCATTGCTATCTTTCATGTTACTCAAAATATAGGAAATAATAAGATTTTTGTATGGGAAGTCTTGATTCATTTATGTTTGCTTGTGAGCAACATTCAACTACTTGACTTTTTAACTTGCCTATTTAGCATTTGAAGTTCCTAGGAGTTTTTATCTGAGTTATTGTTGAGTATGTGTCAGAGATCACTCAAATTTGGAAAAAATATGCACGTGCTCCAGGGTGTGCGGGGATGGAGGGGGGAAGGAGAGTGGGGAGGAGAAGCTTTTAATTAGAGTGGCTCGCGGGAGCCATTCTAATTAAAACAACTGGAGTGTCTCATGTATTCAGTCAGCATCCCATGTTTCAAAATGGCAGCAGAGGCACTTTAATTAAAGCTCAGTCAACTAGCTTTAGTTAAAGTGCCCCTGCCACCGTCTTGAAATGCAGGGATGTTGAGTACATGAGATGTTGCAGCACTCTGGAGCATTCTGATTAGAATACTTCAGAAGACTCAATTAATCGAGTATCCTGCAACACATTTCAATCAGAATGCATCAGTGTACGTGTAAAAGTGTCCAATATGTACAATTTTGAGCAGCTTTTGTATGAAAATAAAAAATGGAGGCCATTAGTGAAAAAGGAGCAGGAGAAACAGACAGAGAATGAGAGAGAGCACATGCATGCAAAAGAGACTTAAAAAAAGTTTTAAAACCTTTATTTCAAAGAGAGGCAGAGAGAGAGTAGAAGGACAGAAGGGGAGTTCTGATGATGTGCAAGGGAAAGGTACAAGGTGGCAGTCTTAGTTGGATGTGTGTGTGTCAGGGGGGTGTGCTTTAAATGGACATCAGGCACCCACGGCTTTAGGATGCTTTTTTTTTTTTTTTTTTTTTTTGTTTGCTTCTCAGAAGCTCTCACTCTTGTCCAAGGAGCCCTGTAGGATGCCTTGCAATGAAGGGGAAAAACTGCACAATAATGCCCGTTTTCTGGAAGAATCTCAAATTGTGGCCAGCTGGCTCCTGAAAAGTCAGGCAGCAATTCTCAGTCTTGTAAACAGGCTTCTGTCTCCAGACGTATGAAAATCTATGAAAACCTGATCATCCCCCTGAACTCGACCAGACCCCAACTTCTCTGTATGGCAACTGTCCCTCAGGCTTGCCATACAAGGAGTATAGAGGGATCTCCTGCTTTGTTGCTACTTCCTATGAGAAGGCCTTTTGATCTTAGGGCTCCTGGCAGCTGTTGGTTTTGCAGCTGCCCCATGGGTGTGTGTCTTTCCACATGAGAAGAGCTCTGGCAGCACAACATGGAACTTTGTGAGTTCACTTCACTAGCTCGAGCTGTGTGGTTTGGCACAAGCTGATGACTGGTCTAACCGAAAGCCAACCAGCTGTGTGCCAGATGAGAAGACAGTGGCCATATCCAGTGCCATGGGGCAGAACCTGCTGCTTAAGAAAACTCCTAGGGTTGGTGAGCACTTTCGCTATTATTATTAGAAAACATATTCATTATTTTCATTAAACTTAAAGACCTGCTGCAAAAAATGCCACCAGAGAGTATGAAGGCAAGCCTCACTCTTGTAAGCATGGGAAAACAAAGGTGGGTCTTGAACTCATTAGTACTCTTATTAGATATTTCCTTTCTTTATATCTTAAGTAATTTCCAAGGGCACTACAGAATTAGCACAAGGTATACAACCTACCTGTTCTTGAATATGTGGAATCTAGCCTAAAACATGTGGGTTTTTGGGCTAACTCTTTGCAAATACCCACTAAGTTTAAGGGACCAGGGCATAGACAGTCTCATTTAATGGTCAGACCATTGAGGGAAAGCTGGTCCCAGGGCTGGGTCAGAGGTTGGGAGCTGTACTATCAAATCCAGAAGGAAATCCTGGGGTTGAGTCCATACCATGGTCCAGGGCCAGTATCTGGGGATCAGATGCCAAGTACCAATCTGAGGGATAATCCAAAGGGTGACGTCCAAGGGTCAAACCAGAGTCAGGAGCCAGGAACCAGATCCACAGAGAAATCCAAAAGATGAAATCTAGAAATGAGCCAAAACCAGGGTCAGGAACCAGGAACTGTGCCACAGCAAAACTGTTGACTGGCCTGCAAACCTAGGGCCTCGGCTGGTGCTAAATGGGTAGGTGGTGTTCCCAGGAGCCCATCGGGAAGTTTTCTGCTCCTGAACTGAAGCAGAGTTCATTAGCTGAGGCTCACTGCAGGTGTAGCTGCTGAGACACTTGGTCCCAGCTGGCCTGCTTGCTCAGAGTCCCTGCCACTAATACTGAGGTCACTCCCAGAACTGACATGGTCACACACCACTAGGATTAGGGTCTTATTGTGGTTCCAAGTGAATATCACAGAAGAAAAGCACTAGTCCTGCTTAAGGTTGCATAAGCAATGGGAAGACAAGAGTTCATGTAAAAGGCTCCTTACGTATCTTCTCAGGTCTCAGCAGTTCCACAACAGCAGACCAGTTAGTGCAGTCTCCCACTCCTTGCTTTTTGCACCAAGTCAAGGTTCCCATCTCTTCCCTCCACCCATTTTGTTCTGGGAGCTCTACTGGAATCTCCAGAGCTGAGCAAACAAGAAAATGGATGCCAGCAAAACCCATTCACTCTTAATGACTGCAATAATTCAGAATGTAAATTGTTAACAGCTCTCTCTGCCAACATTTAGTTCAAGTCAAACCGAGGCTATTAGCTACTCAACAGCAAATTATCTGCCTTTTTAGCCTGCCATATTTTGGTGGAGTACTAGCATATAGAACAAAGAATAATGAATTTTGTTTGGTGGCCAAGCCAAAAAATATTGGAAAAAATTTACTTCAAGTCAAACTAACAAATGAATTATTTGGTGGATTGAAAAAAATATTTGGATCAACCACCAAATATTTAATTTGTCTCAAAGTGAAAAGTCTTACTTCATTTCTGGGATTTCAAAACACTTCTTCTTAAGGACCCTAACCCACCCCCCACCCAAAAAACCCCAACAAAAAGCCACAACCCACCAATGAAGCATTCGTAACAGGAAAGCTGAATGGAGTGCTTTAAGGCTCATCTTTTGTTAGGTAAGTTTAGAGCAAGCATGGGAAAACAGCAATACCTTGGGTGATGCACAGGCCAGTTAATCAAAGTGTGGAACAGTGTTTGGAATACTGCAAGACTAAGGAATGAAACTGATTTAATTAAAAAATTAAACTTCACCGTCTACAGAAGTGATGTCTCAGAGTTTGCGATGACACCGAACACTGTGTCTTTCCAATCGTCTCTCTTCTCTACTGGGAACAAACTACATCTTTGATATAGAATCTGGATAGTATAAAGGGTATTTTTGTTCCTGGACTAGCCAGTACACTGTATTTCTGTATTAAGAAATGGAAATAACTTTCACAAACCAGCATACCCAAATATGAGAAGGCATACTCAGTAACATAAACAGGACAGAGTGAAGAATTGACAGATACATTCATACTCCAAGAGAGAAGCTCTGAAAGACATAAGTAAAAAAGACATCCTTAAAAAAAGGACCAAAGCGATATATTAACTGGCACATGTCCATGTGTGTGCATGCTACTGTGATATACAGGGTTGCTAACTAAACCAACAAAAACAAAACAAAACAAAAACCCAAGCTAGAGATTTTGTTTCCATCCCTCCAGATTTTAATTAGGGTCTTCTGGAGCATGTGTATCTGGCTTTTCTTTTATGGTTATATGTTTTTTACATGTTTACAATTTACCATTTAAAAGGGATTTTAAGTTCTTCTGAGTAACAACTGTTTCTATGTCTGTCTGTACTGTGCCTGCTGCAGTGGGGCTCTGTAGTTGATAGGGCACTACCCTAATAACATTTTATACAGCTGGTTTTTTGTTCATTTGTTTCATTTTGTTTTTAAACTAGTAAAACCAAAATGAAACCGATGAGTTAAATGAAAATTCTATGGCACTTTTCATTTCATATTTGATTTTTCCTGTGGCGACACATTTTTTGTTGGAATCAACATTCTCTCCTCCCCCCACCCCCGTGTTATTTTCACCAATAAGAAAGGTTTCTGTGCCAAAAATATTGACCAGGTATAGTAATTAATACTTTGCTTGTAAAAGCATCATGCATGATGGGTAGAGGTCTTCAGGATGCAGGTGGAGTGGCGGGGATAATTTTGCATCACCCACAGAGCTATGGCACAAAAAGAGAGTTAACTTTGAAATTTCTGAATATGAAGGAGAGAAAATGGGTACAGCAGAGGGTAGGAGAAGTCATGGAAAAATGGAGTTACAGGAGTGGACTGACAAATTACAAGTGCTAAAATTATGAGAGAAAACTTATAACTGTATGGATTTTCTCAGCAGCCATGTGCATACTGGATAGGGAAAAGATGTTTTATAAAAGATGGATCAGCTGGTGAATCTATATATTCAATTAAGGTAATGAAATAAACTCTGGAGTTTACTGAGCTGTAGTCAAGTGCTCCTGGGCATAGTGTCTACATGTGCACTCCGCAGCCCTGGGCTGGCAGCAGGTTTGGGGGATCAGCCCCATGTTCCAGGCAGCATCAGTTGGTGGATGGGGTGGCTGGCATATGGGAGTGCCAAATGTGTGCAGCTATTTGGCTAGGTGGCAGGCAGCCCCCACACTTTAGCACCCTTGCACTGTAGCCAGCCCATCACCATCTACATGTGCATTTCAGTGCAGTATATGACTCAACTGTAAGATAGTACTGTCCCTGACAGTACTACTTTATGGCACAGTTAATTAATTTACTGCACCCTAATACCAACACATGTGTAGACAGTGACACTTTATTGCAGAGTTGACTAATTAGCTGTGCAGTAAAGTGCACGTGTAGATGCACCCACTAAGTAGGAAGTAAGGTGAATGCTGTCAGGTGAATTGATTTTCTCCTTGAAGAATTCAGGGAGACCAGCAGATTTTGAGGAGCGAGTCATTTGTAAAGAAAAGTTGCTGCCATCTTCAAACTAATAATTATTCTGTACCACGTAAAGCAATTGTTTTGTACAAAGAGAAATATCAAATGACCTTCTGTATTTGTACATGCCCCTGATAGTAAAATGGAAGGCACTGCTGTTCTCTAAGCTCTTGAGTGACCTGAACAAACGAATTTCATGTCTTAAAAATTGAAATGCTCTAGATGATGTACTTGTCTGGCTGTAATCATCACTTATAACTCTGATATGTCTGAAAAATAAAAATCAATATGGACCTTCTTTCTCAATCTATTCATCTTCTATTTAGTTATGGTGCCTCCATTTTTTATTAGATTCCCATCCATCAGGTCTGCAGCAATGATGGGGCAAAGTGAAATCTTTCCACTCATCCAGTTTCTGTCATTTGAATCCACTATGTTTAACCACAGCTCCTGGGCCTATGCCTCTGACACCTGGGATTGTCTGGTAGATTCCCACCCTAGTACTAGCCAGGCCCGGGATTTTGCTGAGCTTCTGAGATCGGATACAATTAAGTGTATTCATTCTAGATGCTCTTCGTGATAGTCATTAGCAGATGTAGTAACTCATATGTGCAGACAATTACTACTCATGTGCCAACCAATTAGTGATTTCTTAATGATATTTTAAAGCGAAATCAATATAAAGCATAGCAAACCATGGATATTGATACGCTATATCTGTGAGTAGCAAATCTATATATTGTGCATTGGAATGCACTAGTAACTTGGTATAAGCCAGTATTAAAGTATACACATACCATGTAATCTATTTATGCCATTGATTATCATACACGTTTACAAAATAGATAAATCAGAATTGAATAAGTGGTCTAATTGCACTGCAAGACAGACAGATAAATATCAATTCATTTCATCTGGGACTGTAATATTAAACTCTTAGACTGGCTAATGAGCTACAAGGACACACAGTCCACAGCTCCCATGTTTCATCAAGACATCAGTATTGTTTCAACTATGAATAACAACTTCAGAATAGTATTCATGGGGTGGTGCGGGGGGAGTTATTTCCTGGCAGAGGTGTAACAGGGAGAGTTAGTTGCCATATTGGTCTGAAGTCAGAAGAAAGGGTAGATATGCACATTTATAAGCTAACTAAATAAAATATAGAGAGAGAGAGAGAGAGAGAGAGAGAGCGCGCGCGCGCACAAGCTTTCATGAATCCAAATTAACTTTATGAGATGCTGTGAAAGGGTGTGCATAAAGAAGAGTATAAGGAGAGAGAAATTAGAATACAAAAGACAAGGGAGGGGGGAAGGGAGGGACAGAGATGGGGAAGTGGTGCTAGGAAAGAAAGGAAAGGAGCAGTAAACCCATAGGAACAAAGGAGGTCCCAAAAACTAATCCAGGTAACAAGATAAGAATCTGGAGGCTAGGTACAGACATTCAAAAAGCCTGAGATGGAATCAAAGTTACATGGGTATGTGGCATAATTTAAATTGGTAGCAAACAGAACACACATTTGGTGTACTGAGCCTAAAAATGTAAGTACCACAACCATATATATTTCAGAACATTTGGTGGCAACTTACAGCCTATGAAACTTAAATACTTAATTAAAAATCTACCTAATATACTCTTTGGCTACCATTACTGCAGCCTTCCAATGCCTCGAAAGGTACATCCAGACAAGCATGCACATGTAGTTTGTGGCACCATGGTGGTGCCGTAAACTGTATGCACCGCACATGCAGGTGTTCGCTACAACACTTACTTGTATCATGGTGGGTTTTCTTTGACACCCGATGTCAAAAAAAATCTGCACCAGAAAAAAGTGGGCAGTACACGTGGTGGCAGTGTACGCCTCCCAAAACCAGAGCCTGGCCAGCCAGAGTCATGCTCCAGCTGGTTCCATACACCTGGATCGCCACTGCTGGAGTCCTGGGAGGCCCCCAGGACCCAAGGTAAGGCTGCTGAGAACAGCCCAGATGCTGGCCCCAGCCTCCCCTGCCCCATTCAAGGCAATTTGCCTTGTGCCACAGTGTGCATGCAAGGAACAACTAGCAGTGGCATAAATATGTGCTGTTGCTAGTTGTCCCCAGAGAATGCACGGTTCCACTCTTGGGATTGCACCCTTCTCTTTTAATGGAATTATCCAGTACAGGAAACCCTCACTATTTGCGGGTTAGGGATTCGTGGTTTCAAATATTCGCAAATGCTGAACCCGCTTCTTAAATACACTTAAAGGAACTCCTTGGGAGCTCTGCGCTTGCTGCCGCGGTGCTCCCACCGCCGCTGTGGCACTCCTGCCATTGTCAGAGCAGCCATTCCCCCCCCACCCCCAGCCACCGGGGGCACTAAGTTCATGACCGCAATGCCTTATTCACAGATTTTTCCGTTCATGGGGGATACGAGTTCAGGTCGCTGTTTTAGCAAGGTCACAGGGTAAGTCTATGACATATGACATGCATCAAGGTCTCCCAAGTACTAGGCTTCCTTCTATCATTAAAAACATAGACCACCTTCTCAGCAACACACTCCTAGCCACCATGGACATTACCAGCCTATATACCAACATCCCACACCAGGATGGCATCCAAGCCTGCCTTACATATCTACAGGA